>NC_088397.1:98035072-98102572 GCF_034236695.1 Oncorhynchus nerka | reverse complement strand
AATGTATAAAGGAACATTTGTGAAATAGCACAGTTACAAATAGAAATCAAACATCAGAAATAGAGGAAGGACAAAAAAAAAAAAACTAAATACTGTATAACTATTGTAAAATTGATTGTAAGATGTGTATGTATAATCTGAAGGCTGAAGCCTGAGTGTTATTGTTTATTAGTTTACTCCAATTGAGGGAAGGGGGGGGGAATAATAAAGGTATAAGAATATCTACATAAATAACAAATAACACTGTCACATGCGCCGACTACAACAAGTGGAGACCTTGAAATGTTTACTGACCAGCCCTTAACCAACAGTGTAGACCTCACAGTGAAATGTTTACTGACCAGCCCTTAACCAACAGGTGTAGACCTTACAGTGAAATGCTGACTGACCAGCCCTTAACCAACAGTGTAGACCTCACAGTGAACTGCTGACTGACCAGCCCTTAACCAACAGCGCAGTTCAAGAAGAGTTAAGAAAATATTTACCAAGTAGACTAAAGTAAAAAGTAATAATATAAAGTAACACAATAAGAATAACAATAACAAGGCTATATACAGGGGGTACCAGTACAGAGTCAATGTGGAGGCTATATACAGGGGGTACCGGTACAGAGTCAATGTGGAGGCTATATACAGGGGGTACCAGTACAGAGTCAATGTGGAGGCTATATACAGGGGGTACTGGTACAGAGTCAATGTGGAGGCTATATACAGGGGGTACCGGTACAGAGTCAATGTGGAGGCTATATACAGGGGGTACCGGTACAGAGTCAATGTGGAGGCTATATACAGGGGGTACCAGTACAGAGTCAATGTGGAGGCTATATACAGGGGGTACCGGTACAGAGTCAATGTGGAGGCTATATACAGGGGGTACCGGTACAGAGTCAATGTGGAGGTTATATACAGGGGACACCGGTACAGAGTCAATGTGGAGGCTATATACAGGGGGTACCGGTACAGAGTCAATGTGGAGGCTATATACAGGGGGTACCGGTACAGAGTCAATGTGGAGGCTATATACAGGGGGTACCGGTACAGAGTCAATGTGGAGGTTATATACAGGGGGTACCGGTACAGAGTCAATGTGGAGACTATATACAGGGGGTACCGGTACAGAGTCAATGTGGAGGCTATATACAGGGGGTACCGGTACAGAGTCAATGTGGAGGCTATATACAGGGGGTACCGGTACAGAGTCAATGTGGAGGCTATATACAGGGGTACCGGTACAGAGTCAATGTGGAGGCTATATACAGGGGGTACCGGTACAGGGTCAATGTGGAGGCTATATACAGGGGTACCGGTACAGAGTCAATGTGGAGGCTATATACAGGGGGTACTGGTACAGAGTCAATGTGGAGGCTATATACAGGGGTACGGTACAGAGTCAATGTGGAGGCTATATACAGGGGTACCGGTACAGAGTCAATGTGGAGGCTATATACAGGGGGGTACTGGTACAGAGTCAATGTGGAGGCTATATACAGGGGGTACCGTACAGAGTCAATGTGGAGGCTATATACAGGGGGTACCGGTACAGAGTCAATGTGGAGGCTATATACAGGGGTACCAGTACAGAGTCAATGTGGAGGCTATATACAGGGGGTACCGGTACAGAGTCAATGTGGAGGCTATATACAGGGGTACCGGTACAGAGTCAATGTGGAGGCTATATACAGGGGTACCAGTACATAGTCAATGTGGAGGCTATATACAGGGGGTACCGGTACAGAGTCAATGTGGAGGCTATATACAGGGGGTACCGGTACATAGTCAATGTGGAGGCTATATACAGGGGGTACCGGTACAGAGTCAATGTGGAGGCTATATACAGGGGTACCGGTACAGAGTCAATGTGGAGGCTATATACAGGGGGTACCGGTACAGAGTCAATGTGGAGGCTATATACAGGGGGTACCGGTACAGAGTCAATGTGGAGACTATATACAGGGGGTACCGGTACAGAGTCAATGTGGAGGCTATATACAGGGGGTACCGGTACAGAGTCAATGTGGAGGCTATATACAGGGGGTACCGGTACAGAGTCAATGTGGAGGCTATATACAGGGGTACCAGGTACATAGTCAATGTGGAGGCTATATACAGGGGGTACCGGTACAGAGTCAATGTGGAGGCTATATACAGGGGTACCGGTACATAGTCAATGTGGAGGCTATATACAGGGGGTACCGGTACAGAGTCAATGTGGAGGCTATATACAGGGGGTACCGGTACAGAGTCAATGTGGAGGCTATATACAGGGGGTACCGGTACAGAGTCAATGTGGAGGCTATATACAGGGGGTACCGGTACAGAGTCAATGTGGAGGCTATATACAGGGGGTACCGGTACAGAGTCAATGTGGAGGCTATATACAGGGGGTACCGGTACAGAGTCAATGTGGAGACTATATACAGGGGGTACCGGTACAGAGTCAATGTGGAGACTATATACAGGGGGTACCGGAATGAATTAAATATTCTTATTAAATACTTTTTCTTTACATAGTTGAATGTGCTGACAACAAAATCACACTTATTTTCCACCATAATTTGTAAATAAATTCATTAAAAAATCCTACAAATGTGATTTTCTGGATTTTTTATGTATTTTTTTGTCTGTCATAGTTGAAGTGAAACCTATGATGAAAATTACAGGCCTCTCTCATCTTTTTAAGTTGGAGAACTTGCACAATTGGTGGCTGACTAAATACTTGTTCTCCCCACCGTACTTATGGACAGCAGTAGTTATATAGGATGAACCATGACTAGAATACAGTATATACATATGAAGTGGACAACAGTAGTTATATAGGATGAACCATGACTAGAATACAGTATATACACTACTGTTCAAAAGTTTGGGGTCACTTAGAAATGTCCTTGTGCTACATGAATAGGAAATATAGTCAAGACGTTGAGGTTATAAATAATTATTTTTAATTTCCAAAGCGAGAGAGACCAGAGAGAGAGAGAGCGAGAGACCAGAGAGAGAGAGAGAGACCAGAGCGAGAGACCAGAGAGAGAGAGCGAGAGACCAGAACGAAGGGTTCAGCAGACAAGGACATTCTGTTGACCAAGAACCCTTAGTCTTTCAACGTGTTCTACTGACGATGGTTCTTGTTCCGGGCAAAGTGCACGTTCCTTCCTGATGACTGAGGCCGTAGTATCCCAAATTAGCACCCTATTCCATTTATAGTGCACTACCTCCCCCCTGGTCAAAAGTAGTGCACTACACTTGAGTTAACGGAACACCTGCTTTTTTCCCCCATGACCCAGGTGAAAAATTGATGTCACTTGTTAAATCCCCTTAAAATCAGTGTAGATGAAGGGGAAGAGACAAGGGTTCAATAAGGATTGTTAAGCTTCAAGACGATTAAAAGACATGGATTGTGTTTGTGTGCCATTCAGAGTGACAAAATACAAGACTAAATATTTACAGTGTTTTCAGAAAGTCTTCCTTCTGCTGGACTTATCCCACGTTTTGTTTGGTTACAGCCTGAATTAAAAAATGGATTAAATTTAGATTGCCTACACACAATACCCCATAATGTGAATGTGATCATGTTTTTTTAGAAATGTTTACAAATTAATTAAAAATGAAGAGCTGAAATGTCTTGAGTCAATAATTATTCAACCACTTTGTTATGGTAAGGAGCCTAAATATGCTTAACAAGTCACACTCTGTGCAATAAGTGTTTAACATGATTTTTTAACGACTACCTCATCTCTGTACTCTACACATACAGATCATTGTAAGGTTGAACAGTGAATTTCAAACACAGGTTTAACCACAAAGACCAGGTAGGTTTTCCAATGGCTCAGAAAGAAGGGCCCCTATTGGTAGATGGGTACAAATAAAATAAAAAGCAGACATTGAATATCCCTTTGAGCATGGTGAAGTTATTAATTACACTTTGGATGGTGTATCAATACACCCAGTCACTACAAAGATACAGGTGTCCTTCCTAACTCAGTTGCTGGAGAGGAAGGAAACCACTCAGGAATTTCACCATGAGGCTTTAAATGACTTCAAAACAGTTATAGTGTTTAATGGCTGTGATAGGAGAAAACTGAGGATGGATCAACAACACTGTAGTTACTCCACAATACTAGCCTAACTGGCAGAGTGAAAAGAAGAAAGCCTGTACGGAATAAAAAATATTCCAAAACATGCATCCTGTTTGCAACAAGGCACTAAAGTAATACTGCAACAAATGTGGCAAAGCAATTCACTTTTTATCCTGAATACAAAGTGTTGTGTTTGGGACAAATCCAATACAACACATTATTGAGTACCACGGCATCATGTTATGGGTATGCTTGTAATCGTTAAGGTAAGTTTTTCAGGATAAAAAAAAAAATGAAATGGAGCTAAGTACAGGTGAAATCCTACAGGAATCCTGGTTCAGTCTGCTTTCCACCAGACACTGGGAGATGAATGTACCTTTCAGCAGGACAATAACCTGGTTCAGTCTGCTTTCCACCAGATACTGGGAGATGAATTCACCTTTCAGCAGGACAATAACCTGGTTCATTCTGCTTTCCACCAGATACTGGGAGATGAATTCACCTTTCAGCAGGACAATAACCTGGTTCAGTCTGCTTTCCACCAGAGACTGGGAGATGAATTCACCTTTCAGCAGGACAATAACCTGGTTCAGTCTGCTTTCCACCAGATACTGGGAGATGAATTCACCTTTCAGCAGGACAATAACCTAAAACAAGGCCAAATCTGCACTGGAGTTGCTTTACCGAGAAAACAGTAAATGTTCCTGAGAAGCAGAGATACTGTTTTCACTTAAATCTACTTGAAAATGTATGGCAAGACCTGAAAATGGTTGTCTAGCAATGATCAACAACCAATTTGAAAAGATTAAATGGGCAAATGTTGCACAATCCAGGTGTGGAAAGCTCTTGGGAGATTTACCCAGAAAGACTCACAGATATAATCGCTCCCAAAGGTGATTCTAACATGTATTAACTCGGGGGTGTGAATACTGATGTAAATGAGATATTTCTGTATTTCATATTTATTCAATTTGATAACAATTCTAAAAACATATATTTTTTTTAGCTTTGTCATTATGGGGTATTGTGATGTCATTATGGGTATTGTGATGTCATTATGGGGTATTGTGATGTCATTACGGGGTATTGTGATGTCATTACAGGGTATTGTGATGTCATTACGGGATATTGTGATGTCATTATGGGATATTGTGATGTCATTACGGGGTAGTGTGTGTAGATGGGTGAGAAATGTTTTATATTTAATACATTGAGTTCAGGCTGTAACATAACAAAATGTGAAATCAGTGAAGGGGTATGACTATGTAAGTGCCTTTTGAAATGGTGTACGGTGCCAGACGCACCGGTTTGTGGCAAGAACTGCAACGCTGTGCATCAATAATGGTCCACCACCTAAAGGACATCCAACCAACTTGACACAACTGTGGGAAGCACTGGAGTCAACATGGACCAGCATCCCTGTGTTACGCTTTCAATACCTTGTAGAGTCCACGCCCCGACGAATTGAGGCTGTTCTGAGGGCAAAATGGGGTGCAACTCAATATTAGGACGGTGTTCCTAATGTTTTGTCTAAGTGTATAGGCGTTAAGGTGCCATGGGGGAGGAAAGAAAGAGACAAAGACAAACAAATGACCAGCAATAATAACACTTTCATATTTAAAAAAAAAAAAAAGAAGAAAAAAAAGATTATTTTTGATAAATATAATATTTAAGATTGGTATCATTCCATAATAAATGTACTTCAGCGACTATGGGTTGGGGGCGAAGCTATGGGTTTGGGGCGGAGCTATGGGTTGGGGGCGAAGCTATGGGTTGGGGCGGAGCTATGGGTTGGGGGCGGAGCTATGGGTTGGGGCGGAGCTATGGGTTGGGGGCGGAGCTATGGGTTGGGGGCGAAGCTATGGGTTGGGGCGGAGCTATGGGTTGGGGGCGGAGCTATGGGTTGGGGGCGGAGCTATGTACAAAGATAAATAAATATCACACTTGTGTGGACTGTACAAATTCCCAGGATGCATTTGGATTATAAACGATAAGAAACATCACAGAACTTCCTTTGAGAGGAGGAGGAACAGGGGAGGAAGAGGGGAAGGAGGAGAAGAAGAGGAATCTTTGGGGGATTTGATTCCCTGTTTGTCCCTTGTGTCTTGTTTGGTTAGTCCATCCGTCAGCCTGTGAAGGCTGGTTATAGTAACGTAGTCCATCCGCCAGCCTGTGAAGGCGGGTTATGGTAACGTAGTCCATCCGTCAGCCTGTGAAGACTGGTTATGGTAACGTAGTCCATCCGTCAGCCTGTGAAGGCTGGTTATAGTAACGTAGTCCATCCGTCAGCCTGTGAAGACTGGTTATGGTAGCGTAGTCCATCCGTCAGCCTGTGAAGGCTGGTTATGGTAACGTAGTCCATCCGTCAGCCAGTGAAGCCGGGTTATGGTAACGTAGTCCATCCACCAGCCTGTGAAGGCGGGTTATAGTAACGTAGTCCATCCGCCAGCCTGTGAAGGCGGGTTATGGTAACGTAGTCCATCCGTCAGCCAGTGAAGCCGGGTTATGGTAACGTAGTCCATCCGTCAGCCTGTGAAGACTGGTTATGGTAACGTAGTCCATCCGTCAGCCTGTGAAGACTGGTTATGGTAACGTAGTCCATCCACCAGCCTGTGAAGGCTGGTTATGGTAACGTAGTCCATCCGCCAGCCTGTGAAGGCTGGTTATGGTAACGTAGTCCATCCGTCAGCCTGTGAAGGCAGGTTATGGTAACGTAGTCCATCCGTCAGCCTGTGAAGGCGGGTTATGGTAACGTAGTCCATCCGCCAGCCTGTGAAGGCGGGTTATGGTAACGTAGTCCATCCGTCAGCCTGTGAAGGCGGGTTATGGTAACGTAGTCCATCCGTCAGCCTGTGAAGGCTGGTTATGGTAACCATCCGTCAGCCTGTGAAGGCGGGTTCCATCCGTCAGCCTGTGAAGGCGGGTTATGGTAACGTAGTCCATCCGTCAGCCTGTGAAGGCGGGTTATGGTAACGTAGTCCATCCGTCAGCCTGTGAAGGCGGGTTATAGTAACGTAGTCCATCCACCAGCCTGTGAACATTGGTTTGAAAGCCGCCATCTTTTCAGGGCTCAACAGTGCCACCATTCTACTCGTATATGTGTCTAAATATTTAGCTGTGTGATTCTAGCTTTAATAACAAAAAAAAAAATTCATTGTGCTCCTAAATTACTTTGTGTGCGCCAACATTTTTCAACAGGTGCACACATGCTCCTAGTAAAAAGGGTCAGCGTACAGCCATGCTTTAAAACCTCCTGGAAGAAGAACCAGTCAGGCAGCCAGTTAGTTCTACAGGCAGAAGAACCAGTCAGGCAGCCAGTTAGTTCTACAGGCAGAAGAACCAGCCAGTCAGCCAGTGAGTTCTACAGGCAGAAGAACCAGCCAGTCAGCCAGTGAGTTCTACTGGCAGAAGAACCAGCCAGTCAGCCAGTGAGTTCTACTGGCAGAAGAACCAGCCAGTTAGTTCTACTGGCAGAAGAACCAGCCAGTTAGTTCTACTGGCAGAAGAACCAGCCAGTTATTTCTACTGGCAGAAGAACCAGCCAGTTAGTTCTACAGGCAGAAGAACCAGCCAGTCAGCCAGTGAGTTCTACAGGCAGAAGAACCAGCCAGTCAGCCAGTGAGTTCTACAGGCAGCTCCCTACTACACAGCACTTCCCACTGTCTTGCTAACAGACATATCAGCCTCTCCCTGCTGTCTGCTCCGGGGACATAGATACACCACAGTACCTCGCTCTCTGTTCTGCCACATCTCCTCCCCTTCTCCCCTCCTCCTCCTCCCACCTCCTCTTCTCCAAAGTGGTCCATGGTAAGCTGACAGAGGAGGTCTGGCCCCGGGACATCGTCGAAGACTAACGTCAGCGCCTGCGGGTACGTCTGGTAACCCATGAGGACTCTATCCAGGTCTCTTATTCGTCGAGCGTCGGCCAATTGGTACTTGTCTCGGGGAGGGGGCTCCTTGGCAAAGTCCGGCAGCGGGTAGCTGATGTAATCCTCATCCAACAGGAAAACGTCTGTGCTGGTTAGGATCAGAGTCTTAGGATGGAGGACAGGCCTGGGGGTGGAGGGAGCCTGGGGAGGCAGGCTCTGTTGGGGGATATGGGGCCTGGTGGAGGGGGCTGGACCTGGAGCCTGGGGGTAGGGGTGAAGACGGGGTTGGCTAGCAGAGACCGGGCTCTGGGGGTGGAGGTGAGACTTTCTATCCCCCTGCAGACCCCCAGTGGAAGTCTGTCTGTCTGCAGCTGGGGCCTGGGAGAAACCTAGCCCCTGGGCCTGGGAGAAACCTAGCCCCTGGGTCTGGGAGAAACCTAGCCCCTGGGTCTGGGAGAAACCTAGCCCCTGGGTCTGGGAGAAACCTAGCCCCTGGGTCTGGGAGAAACCTAGCCCCTGGGTCTGCACCTGGAAGACCAGTACGTAGAGCAGGATATTACAGCTGGATACCCCAGAAGGACCTTTCCTCTCGGCTACGATAAAGGTCAGGTCTCCAATCTCTTCTTCGCTGGGGTAGATGAACTTTACCCTGCTAGAGTGGACCAGTTCATAGTTCCCCATCTTACCTGGGAGTAGACAACACAGTAGGACAAAAGGACTCATTTAGTTTGGTACGACAACACATTGGGAAAAGACAGGACTCATTTAGTTTGGTACATCAACACAGTAGGACAAAAGGACTCAGTTTGGTACGACAACACATTGGGAAAAGACAGGACTCATTTAGTTTGGTACATCAACACAGTAGGACAAAAAGGAGTCATTTAGTTTGGTACGTCAACACAGTAGGACAAAAGGGACTCATTTAGTTTGGTACGTCAACACAGTAGGACAAAAAGGACTCATTTAGTTTGGTACGTCAACACAGTAGGACAAAAAGGACTCATTTAGTTTGGTACGTCAACACAGTAGGACAAAAAGGACTCATTTAGTTTGGTACGTCAACACAGTAGGACAGAAAGGACTCATTTAGTTTGGTACGACAACACAGTAGGACAAAAGGGACTCATTTAGTTTGGTACGACAACACATTGGGAAAAGACAGGACTCATTTAGTTTGTTACGACAACACAGTAGGACAAAAAGGACTCATTTAGTTTGGTACGACAACACAGTAGGACAAAAAGGACTCATTTAGTTTGGTACGACAACACAGTAGGACAAAAAGGACTCATTTAGTTTGGTACGTCAACACAATAGGACAAAAAGGACTCATTTAGTTTGGTACATCAACACATTGGGAAAAGACAGGACTCAGTTTGGTACGACAACACAGTAGGACAAAAAGGACTCATTTAGTTTGGTACGACAACACATTGGGAAAAGACAGGACTCATTTAGTTTGGTACGTCAACACAGTAGGACAAAAAGGACTCATTTAGTTTGGTACGACAACACAGTAGGACAAAAAGGACTCATTTAGTTTGGTACGACAACACAGTAGGACAAAAAGGACTCATTTAGTTTGGTACGTCAACACAGTAGGACAGAAAGGACTCATTTAGTTTGGTACATCAACACATTGGGAAAAGACAGGACTCATTTAGTTTGGTACGACAACACAGTAGGACAAAAAGGACTCATTTAGTTTGGTACATCAACACAGTAGGACAAAAAGGACTCATTTAGTTTGGTACGACAACACAGTAGGACAAAAAGGACTCATTTAGTTTGGTACATCAACACAGTAGGACAAAACAGGACTCATTTAGTTTGGTACATCAACACAGTAGGACAGAAATGACTCATTTAGTTTGGTACGTCAACACAGTAGGACAAAAAGGACTCATTTAGTTTGTTACGACAACACAGTAGGACAAAAAGGACTCATTTAGTTTGGTACGACAACACATTGGGAAAAGACAGGACTCATTTAGTTTGGTACGTCAACACAGTAGGACAAAAAGGACTCATTTAGTTTGGTACGACAACACATTGGGAAAAGACAGGACTCATTTAGTTTGGTACATCAACACAGTAGGACAAAAAGGACTCATTTAGTTTGGTACGACAACACAGTAGGACAAAAAGGACTCATTTAGTTTGGTACGTCAACACAGTAGGACAAAAAGGACTCATTTAGTTTGGTACGACAACACAGTAGGACAAAAAGGACTCAACACAGTAGGACAAAAAGGACTCATTTAGTTTGGTACGTCAACACAGTAGGACAAAAAGGACTCATTTAGTTTGGTACGTCAACACAGTAGGACAAAAAGGACTCATTTAGTCTTGATCCCAAATAGAACCCCCTAGATTCTACCCATGTTATTGTGGAGATCTGTTTCTTAAACCTGGACAACCCACTCACATCTCCACAAGGGTATTTTACTGATGAAAACGTACAGATGTAAAATGTTATGAATACCTGTAGATTTATTTCCAAACTGTGTGTAGAAGTCTTGTTCGGAGGGTTCAGGAGAGGGTAGTTTGTCCTGTAGAGAGAGGACGGTCATCAGCTGCTGCAGGAAGCGGTGTGTCCCGTAACTGTCCCTCGTCAGACAGCAGATGATGTGGTCCGCTGACGGCCCTGGAGACAAATAACACACAACACAGATTACAGTCAGCCCAGTCCAGCAGCCGGCTCAGTCCCCGGCAGCCGGCCCAGTCCCCGGCAGCCAGTCCAGCCACCAGCCCAGTCCCCGGCAGCCAGCCCAGTCCCCGGCAGCCAGCCCAGTCCCCGGCAGCCAGCCCAGTCACCAGCCAGCCCAGCCACCAGCCCAGTCCGCCCAGCCAGCCCAGTCCAGCCACCAGCCCAGTCCAGCAGCCAGCCCAGTCCAGCCGCCAGCCCAGTCCAGCCGCCAGCCCAGTCCAGCCGCCAGCCCAGTCCAGCCACCAGCCCAGTCCAGCAGCCAGCCCAGTCCAGCAGCCAGCCCAGTCCAGCAGCCAGCCCAGTCCAGCAGCCAGCCCAGACAACACAAGTAACATACTACACAGAACAAAAATATAAACACCACATGTAAAGTGTTGGTCCCATGTTTCCTGAACTGAAATAAAAAGATCCCAGCAATGTTCCATATGCACAAAAAGCTTATTTATCAAATGTTTGTTTCCATCCCTGTTAGTGAACATTTCTCCTTTGCCAAGATAATCCATCCACCTGACAGGTGTGGCATTATCAAGAAGTTGATTTAAACAGCATGATCATTACACAGGTGCGCCTTGTGCTGGGGGACAATAAAACTCAATGCCACGGATGTCTCAAGTTGAGGGAGCGTGAAATTGGCATGCTGACTCCAGGAACGTCCACCAGAGCTGTTGCCAGAGAATTGAATGTTCATTTCTCTACCATAAGCCGCGTCCAACGTCGTTTTATAGAATTTGGCAGTACGTCCAACTGGCCTTGCAACCACAGACCACGTGTATGGCGCCGTGTGGGCGAGCGGTTTGCTGATGTCAATGTTGTAAACAGAGTGCCCCATGGTGGCGGTGGGCTTTTGATACGGGGAGGCATATGCTACGTACAACGAACACAATTGCATTTTATCAATGGCAATTTGAATGCACAGAGACGAGATCCCGAGGCCCATTATTGTGCCATTCATCCGCCTCCATCACCTCACGTTTCAGCAGGATAATGTACGGCCCCATGTCGTAAGGATCTGGACACAATACCTGGAAGCTGAAAATGTCCCAGTTCTTCCATGGCCTGCATACTCACCAGACATGTCACTCATTGAGCATGTTTGGGATGCTCTGGATCGACAGCGTGTTCCAATTCCCACCAATATCCAGCAACTTCTCACAGCGATTGAAGAGGACTGGGACAACATTCCACAGAACACAATCAACAGCCTGGTCAACTCTATGTGAAGGAGATGTGTCGCGCTGCACGAGGCAAACGGTGGCCACACCTGATACTGACTGGTGTTCTGATCACACCAGATACTGACTGGTGTTCTGATCACACCTGATATTGACTGGTGTTCTGATCACATCAGATACTGACTGGTGTTCTGATCCATACCCCTACCTTTTTGTTGAAGGTATCTGTGACCAACAGATACATATCTGTATTCCCAGTCATGTGAAATCCATAGATTAGGGCCTAATGAATGTATTCCCAGTCATGTGACCTCCATAGATTAGGGCCTAATGAATGTATTCCCAGTCATGTGACCTCCATAGATTAGGACCTAATGAATGTATTCCCAGTCATGTGACCTCCATAGATTAGGACCTAATGAATGTATTCCCAGTCATGTGACCTCCATAGATTAGGACCTAATGAATGTATTCCCAGTCATGTGACCTCCATAGATTAGGACCTAATGAATGTATTCCCAGTCATGTGACCTCCATAGATTAGGGCCTAATGACTTTATTTAAATTGTCTGATTTCCTCATATGATCTGTAACCCAGTAAAATCTTTGAAATTGTTGCATTGATATGTTTGTTCAGTATTTATTATCAGGTGAAATGATCTGGGATAGGGATTTCCATGAATTCTGGGATAGGGATTTCCATGAATTCTGGGATAGGGATTTCCATGAATTCTGGGATAGGGATTTCCATGAATTCTGGGATAGGGATTTCCATGAATTCTGGGATAGGGATTTCCATGAATTCTGGGATAGGGATTTCCATGAATTCTGGGATAGGGATTTCCATGAATTCTGGGATAGGGATTTCCATGAATTCTGGGATAGGGATTTCCATGAATTCTGGGATAGGGATTTCCATGAATTCTGGGATAGGGATTTCCATGAATTCTGGGATAGGGATTTCCATGAATTCTGGGATAGGGATTTCCATTAATTCTGGGATAGGGATTTCCATGAGTCCTGGGATAGGGATTTCCATGAATTCTGGGATAGGGATTGGGATTTCTATGAATTCAGACAAAACATCACAGTATGTTCAACTGTTTTTAACATCCTGATCCTAGTCCTCTCTGTGACACCGTGGTCATCCATTCATTCTCCCTACTCACCCATCACCCTGAAGTACTGGTCAAACAGGCCCACGTTGACAGAGTGGAGGTCGTGGAGGTCGATGGTGAAACAGTAAGACATGATCAGCTCTGGGTCCCGATGGTCACAGTGGCTCCAGTCCCACAGTACTGAAGGATAAAGACAGCACACATTACCACAGACCCACAGTATAAAGACAGCACTCATTACCACAGACCCACAGTATAAAGACAGCACTCATTACTACAGACCCACAGTATAAAGACAGCACTCATTACTACAGACCCACAGTATAAAGACAGCACTCATTACTACAGTATAAAGACAGCACTCATTACTACAGTATAAAGACAGCACTCATTACTACAGTATAAAGACAGCACTCATTACCACAGACCCACAGTATAAAGACAGCACCCATTACTACAGACCCACAGTATAAAGACAGCACTCATTACCACAGACCCACAGTATAAAGACAGCACTCATTACCACAGACCCACAGTATAAAGACAGCACTCATTACTACAGACCCACAGTATAAAGACAGCACTCATTACCACAGACCCACAGTATAAAGACAGCACTCATTACCACAGACCCACAGTATAAAGACAGCACTCATTACTACAGACCCACAGTATAAAGACAGCACTCATTACTACAGACCCACAGTATAAAGACAGCACTCATTACTACAGACCCACAGTATAAAGACAGCACTCATTACTACAGACCCACAGTATAAAGACAGCACTCATTACTACAGACCCACAGTATAAAGACAGCACTCATTACTACAGACCCACAGTATAAAGACAGCACTCATTACTACAGACCCACAGTATAAAGACAGCACTCATTACTACAGACCCACAGTATAAAGACAGCACTCATTACTACAGACCCACAGTATAAAGACAGCACTCATTACTACAGACCCACAGTATAAAGACAGCACTCATTACTACAGACCCACAGTATAAAGACAGCACTCATTACTACAGACCCACAGTATAAAGACAGCACTCATTACTACAGACCCAAAGTATAAAGACAGCACTCATTACTACAGACCCACAGTACTGAATACAGCACTCATTACTACAGACCCACAGTACTAAAGGATAAAGACAACACACATTACTACAATTTTAAGGTGTTTACATGACTAATGCCATACTCAGCCTACTACCATAATCAGTTATATTTAGAGTTACTGGCGTGCATGTAAACATACTCAGACAGACAGACTCTCCCTCAAACTCATGCAGCTCTTTTCAACTGATATTTTTCCTAATGTGTCTGGTCACTGAGCGTAGCTGCCGTGCAGTGTGTGTGTTTGTCTTACGTGATTGGTCATTGAGCGTGGAGGCGGAGTCATCCAGCAGGAAGTAGAGGGCTTTAGTAGAGAGCATGATACAGGAAGTGGCCTCGACGTCAGGTGACTTATAAAAAACCACCGATGACCACAGGATGTGATGCAGCTCTTCCTTCTCTTCCTGGTCAAAACACACACACAGACCATCCCCTTTAAACATCTCATAGACATCACAGGCACCCGCCATCCCCTTTAAACATCACAGGCACCCGCCATCCCCTTTAAACATCACAGGCACCCACCATCCCCTTTAAACATCACAGGCACCCGCCATCCCCTTTAAACATCACATGCACACGCCATCCCCTTTAAACATCACAGGCACACGCCATCCCCTTTAAACATCACAGGCACACGCCATCCCCTTTAAACATCACAGGCACACGCCATCCCCTTTAAACATCTCATAGACATCACAGGCACACGCCATCCCCTTTAAACATCTCATAGACATCACAGGCACACGCCATCCCCTTTAAACATCTCAGACATCACAGGCACACGCCATCCCCTTTAAACATCTCATAGACATCACAGGCACACGCCATCCCCTTTAAACATCTCATAGACATCACAGGCACACACCATCCCCTTTAAACATCTCAGACATCACAGGCACAAATCATCCTCTTTAATCATCACAGGCAGTAAGAAGTCAATTGTTGATGATGAATGGGTGTCAAGGTTTCAGTTAGCTGGAAATTAACGGCTTTTGGCTGCAAACATTTTTTTATGAAAAGCTGAATATTTTTTTTTTGTTGCCGACCAAATTGTCCAGGAGAAAAAAATAAGGAAAAAAAAAATCACATGGAAAAATAATGCTTTTTATTAAATGATGGAAATACCAGCCGATGCATTTCATCTTCAAAGGAACTTCCTCTGATTGGATAGATGTGTTACTGAAAAGGAACTTCCTACCTCCTCTGATTGGATAGATGTGTTACTGAAAAAGGAACAATCCCTCCTTACCATTGCGAACCAAATGGACAAAAGCCTAGACTAATCCTAATTGAAATATCATAAAAAGTATTCAAATAAGTTATAAAGAGTATATCCAAAATATTATATTAATAACATGTTTGATGTCCTAAAGTTGCAGCTTTAAAAGAAGGGGAATAAAATAATGAAAGTCAGTGTATGGCTTTGGCTATTCTCAAATCACAGCTTTATTTTGAATGACAAATATTTCAGGCCACAAGAAGTGGAATTGTGCAAACAACAACCAAGGTAAAAAAATAATAATTTTAAAATCGAATGAGAACTCAAAAGAAACGTACAGCTGAGAAAAGCTTATGAAAGAAACCTAGAGTTGACCTAGCCCCCTGCCATAGTATTCTACCAATATACAACTGACCTCCAACGCATTTAGTAGCCTAATAGGAGGATGAGGCACAAATGTGAATCATTTAAAAAAGGGCAACTCCTCCAATTTTTTTAACCTCATGTTCATGATCTCCAGCAGTATACCAGTGTGTCAACATTAGGTGGAAAATAGCACATTTCAAAGTTTTGTAGAAAAGAAG
This sequence comes from Oncorhynchus nerka, assembly GCF_034236695.1. Lineage (NCBI taxonomy): Eukaryota > Metazoa > Chordata > Actinopteri > Salmoniformes > Salmonidae > Oncorhynchus > Oncorhynchus nerka. The sequence goes on along the minus strand of NC_088397.1, from coordinate 98,086,693 downwards.
AAAAAAAAATAAAAGGTTCTACGCGATGACATCATCAAAAGGTAGGACATTTTAAAAACAGTGATTGTAAAAAAACACTATGAAATTCGCAGAGACGTAGGGAGCAAGACACTCGTTGCAGGTTTTGAAAGTCAATGTTTTTTTTTTTTAAACTTCAAAATCGTACCCTGTGATGTCACAGAGAAGCATTTTTAGGACATTTCTTCTCTTCTTAACCAGATCGTAGAAATTGTTTTCACATACAGGGCATTCGGAAAGTATTCAGACCCCTGAACTTTTTCCACATTTTGTTACGTTACAGATGTATTCTAAAATGGATGCAAGTGTTTTTTTTTCTCATCCTCGAACTACACAATACCCCACATCACAATACCCCATAACGACAAAGCAAAAACAGTTTTTTTGAAATTTTTCAAATGTATAGAAAATACATTTAAATATTCAGACTTTTTACTCAGTACTTTGTTGAAGCACCTTTGGCAACGATTACAGCCTAGAGTCTTCTTGGGTATGACACTACAAGCTCTGTACACCTGTATCTGTATTCCTCTCAAGCTGTGTCAGGTTGGATGGGGAGCGTCGCTGCACAGTTATTTTCAGGTCTCTCTCTACAGAGGAACTCTGGAGCTCTGTCAGAGTGATCGTCGGGTTCTTGGTCACCTTCCTGACCAAGGCCCTGCTCCCCCGATTACTCAGTTTGGCCGAGCGGACAGCTCTTGAAGGACAGACCATCTTGGTGATTCCAAACTTCTTCCATTTAAGAATGATGGAGGCCGCTGTGTTCTTGGGGACCTTCAACGCTGCAGAAATGTTTTGGTACCCTTCCCCAGATCTGTGCCTCGACACAATCCATTCATGGAGCTCTACGGACAATTCCTTCGACCTCATGGCTTGGTTTCTGCTCTGACATGTGCTGTCAACTGTGGGACCTTATATAGACAGGTGTGTGTGCCTTTCCAAATCATGTCCAATCAATTTAATTTACCACAGGTGGACTCCAATCAAGTTGTAGAAGCATCTCAAAGATGATCAATGGAAACAGGATGCACCTGAGCTCAATTTAGAGTCTCATAGCAAAAGGGGTCTGAATACTTGTGTAAATAATCTATTTCTGTTTGTTATTATTTATACATTTGCAAAAAATAAAAAATAAACTGTTTTCGCTTTGTCACTATGGGGTATTGTGTGTAGATTGATGAAGAAAATGTTTTAATTTAATCCATTTTAGAATAAAGCTGTAATGTAACAAAATGTGGAAAAAGTCAAGGGGTCTGAATACTGTCCGCATGCACTGTACACAGACACGGGTGTGGAAGATAATGAGGTTGACAAGTGACAGAATTGGCCTTTAATAAATATCCAGTTCTGAGGACAGCCGATGATTTGTACGACCAATCACACAGTCAAGCGAGGCTCGTTAACAGTCACTCGCTCCAGATGCGCGGTTCGGCACACATAGACACACCTCTTTCGTGCACAGCTCATACAAATAAGACAATAGGAGAGATCGTTTCCAAATAAGATGATAAAAATACAATATTTTGAAGTTGTGTTTTATTACTTGTTCTTCTAGCCTGAATATTTAGTAAAAAAAATTTTTTTTTTTAAAGTTAATTATATAAATTGATTATTTGTAGTAGGGATGAAGACACAACGGACAATGTTTTGCTTTTCAATAAAAGTACAAGAGCTTTACAAGCCAAATCCTTTTCTGTTAATATGAATTACCATAATCTGAATGTGATTTGTGTCATTCTGAGCACCGTGGGTGGACACTAATCAGGTTACCCACCCAATGAGCACCGTGGGTGGACACTAATCAGGTTACCCACCCAATGAGCACCGTGGGTGGACACTAATCAGGTTACCCACCCAATGAGCACCGTGGGTGGACACACTAATCAGGTTACCCACCCAATGAGCACCGTGGACACTAATCAGTGAGCACCGTGGGTGGACACTAATCAGGTTACCCACCCAATGAGCACCGTGGGTGGACACTAATCAGGTTACCCACCCAATGAGCACCGTGGGTGGACACTAATCAGGTTACCCACCCAATGAGCACCGTGGGTGGACACTAATCAGGTTACCCACCCAATGAGCACCGTGGGTGGACACTAATCAGGTTACCCACCCAATGAGCACCACTAATCAGGTTACCCACCCAATGAGCACCGTGGGTGGACACTAATCAGGTTACCCACCCAATGAGCACCGTGGGTGGACACTAATCAGGTTACCCACCCAATGAGCACCGTGGGTGGACACACTAATCAGGTTACCCACCCAATGAGCACCGTGGGTGGACACTAATCAGGTTACCCACCCAATGAGCACCGTGGGTGGACACTAATCAGGTTACCCACCCAATGAGCACCGTGGACACTAATCAGGTTACCCACCCAATGACACACACTAATCAGGTTACCCACCCAATGAGCACCGTTACCCACCCAATGGCACCGTGGACACACTAATCAGGTTACCCACCCAATGAGCACCGTGGGTGGACACACTAATCAGGTTACCCACCCAATGAGCACCGTGGGTGGACACACTAATCAGGTTACCCACCCAATGAGCACCGTGGGTGGACACACTAATCAGGTTACCCACCCAATGAGCACCGTGGGTGGACACTAATCAGGTTACCCACCCAATGAGCACCGTGGGTGGACACACTAATCAGGTTACCCACCCAATGAGCACCGTGAGCACCGGTTACCCACCCAATGGGTGGACACACTAATCAGGTTACCCACCCAATGAGCACCGTGGGTGGACACTAATCAGGTTACCCACCCAATGAGCACCGTGGGTGGACACTAATCAGGTTACCCACCCAATGAGCACCGTGGGTGGACACTAATCAGGTTACCCACCCAATGAGCACCGTGGGTGGACACTAATCAGGTTACCCACCCAATGAGCACCGTGGGTGGACACTAATCAGGTTACCCACCCAATGAGCACCGTGGGCCCTACACCCAAACAAGGGCACTGCGTTCATCCACCTCTGGCCTGCTCGCCTCCCTACCACTGAGGAAGTACAGTTCCCGCTCAGCCCAGTCAAAACTGTTCGCTGCTCTGGCCCCCCAATGGTGGAACAAACTCCCTCACGACGCCAGGACAGCGGAGTCAATCACCACCTTCCGGAGACACCTGAAACCCCACCTCTTTAAGGAATACCTAGGATAGGATAAAGTAATCCTTCTCACCCCCCCTTAAAAGATTTAGATGCACTATTGTAAAGTGGCTGTTCCACTGGATGTCTTAAGGTGAAAGCACCAATTTGTAAGTCGCTCTGGATAAGAGCGTCTGCTAAATAAATGACTTAAATGTAAATGTTAAATGTTACCCACCCAATGAGCACCGTGGGTGGACACTAATCAGGTTACCCACCCAATGAGCACCGTGGGTGGACACTAATCAGGTTACCCACCCAATGAGCACCGTGGGTGGACACTAATCAGGTTACCCACCCAATGCATATGGGTCCACTAAATTTCTAAAACGTCTGGTAAATTTAAATCTTACCAGTCACATTCTCCGGCAACCAATTTTTTGCGCATGCATGTGTGTCTGTGTCTGTGTCTGTGTGTGTGTGTGTGTGTGTGTGCGCACGCATCTCTCTCTCCCTCTACCTCTGCAATGTTTGTGTGGAAGAACCCCAGCAGCTGGTGTCCCCTAAGCCCAGAGACGAGGGACAGGGCTGGGGACAGGGACAGGTGGGATGGGACCTGATTGTCTGCGGTCAGCTTCTCCACCAGGATGTCTGTTGGGTAGGACAGGGACAGGGATGGCCGAGGACGCTGAGCACCTCGAGGGCTAGATGGAGAGAGAGAGAGAAACAATATGTCATGAAAAATGGAAGAACCTCGATCTTGATAGCTAACTGTTAGCTATAGAATACATTTTTATACTCACTAAACATTTCAAATTTAGCTACATTTCTATTTGACAAAAACATTATTTTTTTTAAATGGGACGGTCCGTCCGTCAGTAAATGGGACGGTCCGTCCTTCAGTAAATGGGACGGTCCGTCCTTCAGTAAATGGGACGGTCCGTCCTTCAGTAAATGGGACGGTCCGTCCTTCAGTAAATGGGACGGTCCGTCCTTCAGTAAATGGGACGGTCCGTCCTTCAGTAAATGGGACGGTCCGTCCTTCAGTAAATGGGACGGTCCGTCCTTCAGTAAATGGGGCGGTCCGTCCTTCAGTAAATGGGACGTCCGTCCTTCAGTAAATGGGACGGTCCGTCCGTCCGTCCTTCAGTAAATGGGACGGTCCGTCCGTCCGTCCTTCAGTAAATGGGACGGTCCGTCCGTCAGTAAATGGGACGTCCGTCCGTCAGTAAATGGGACGGTCCGTCCGTCAGTAAATGGGACGGTCCGTCCGTCAGTAAATGGGACGGTCCGTCCGTCAGTAAATGGGACGGTCCGTCCGTCAGTAAATGGGACGGTCCGTCCTTCAGTAAATGGGACGGTCCGTCCTTCAGTAAATGGGACGGTCCGTCCTTCAGTAAATGGGACGGTCCGTCCTTCAGTAAATGGGACGGTCCGTCCTTCAGTAAATGGGACGGTCCGTCCTTCAGTAAATGGGACGGTCCGTCCTTCAGTAAATGGGACGGTCCGTCCTTCAGTAAATGGGACGGTCCGTCCTTCAGTAAATGGGACGGTCCGTCCTTCAGTAATGAGACGGTCCGTCCTTCAGTAATGAGACGGTCCGTCCTTCAGTAATGAGACGGTCCGTCCTTCAGTAATGAGACGGTCCGTCCTTCAGTAATGAGACGGTCCGTCCTTCAGTAATGAGACGGTCCGTCCTTCAGTAATGAGACGGTCCGTCCTTCAGTAATGAGACGGTCCGTCCTTCAGTAATGAGACGGTCCGTCCTTCAGTAATGAGACGGTCCGTCCTTCAGTAATGAGACGGTCCGTCCTTCAGTAATGAGACGGTCCGTCCTTCAGTAATGAGACGGTCCGTCCTTCAGTAATGAAACGCTTCAGTAATGAGACGGTCCGTCCTTCAGTAATGAGACGGTCCGTCCTTCAGTAATGAGACAATGTGTCCATGTGTATCTACCTGTTAACCTGCAGTCGGTCTGTGCTCTTGGTCTCATTGGGAGTGGACGTGTGTATGTTTATCGTCCTGGGACTGTCCCAGTCACTGTGGCTATGTTCGTTCCCACCCTGCAGGAAAGCCACAGTCTTGATGTCCCTGAGGCTGGAGCGCAGCAGGGTAAACTGTTTCTGGAAACGGAGCCTGTCGTGAGGCAACGGGAACACCGCCGTGACCCTCTCCTGTCCCACTAGGAGCTCCAGGACACGACTGTCTCTGGGGGAACGGTGGTGCCAGGGGCAGCTGGGAGAGTAGGCAGGGATAGACCCAGCACCAGCCCCATACAGGGCACTCGGCCTTGGGTGGGGCAGCACGGAGGCCAGGGGGACGCGGCTGAGCCTGGAGCAGGAGCGGAGCCTCTGGTTGTGGTCGTCTGACGGTTCATCTCCGGTGGTTCCCCGGGCCAGAGCTTTGAAGTCCACCTTCAGCACACAGAGATGGCGCTGGGTCAAGAACAGGACACAGGGGACACAGCAGGAGGAGTCTCTGTCCCCTCCTGGAGCTACGTGGGATAGGACGTCAGAGAGAAGGGGATTGGTTAGAGTTTGGAGGGTGAAGGTATCTGGGTTAGTAGAGGTCTTCGTTGGAGTGAGAGTTGGGTTTGTTGACGAGGTTGTCCGCTGGCTGGTCTGGGACGACAACATGGCAGTCTCCACTAGATGTGCTGCATAACCTCCTTTCACACAGCTCTGGTTCTCTTCCGTCTCCCAGGAGGTGAAGAGGAGCTGCTGTGGGGTGGAGGGTCCTCCTGACGGGGAGGAGGGGAGCTGGGCCAGGGAGCAGAGCAGGGAGTGAGTCTCTTTTAAACCCTCGGGGTCTGAGAAGAGGTACCAGTGGACATCAGAGGACCTCACCCTCAGGGAAAGACAAGTGTCTGGGATGTAGAAGAGGAGAGAGTCTAGCTGGTCGTAGGGAAGGACGAGGTCTGGCTCCAGGTTATCTACTAGAGTTTGCAGGGTTAGGCCCTGGGTCTGGACTGTGACTGAGCCAAGGTCGTGAGGCTGGCTCTGGGGTTGATGGGTTGGGGCTGTGGAGGGGTGTTGAAGACAGTGGAACAGCCCCAGTAGACTGTTTGTTAGCACCACACACACCGACCTCTGCTCCACCACATCATCATCAACCCTGATGCAGTGGCACCACATGACTTTGGTCACACGTAACACCTCTGTCTCTGGGGGCTGGTTCTCTCCCTCTACCGGGTCAGTCAGGGACCCCTCCTCCTCTCCCTCCCTCTCCTTTCCCTCCCCCAGACCCATCTCAAAGTATCCATCTCCATAGGAGGGGCTGGGACTGGGGGGGCTGCCCAGATCAGTCTCTTCCTGGCTGGGGAGATCTCGGAGTCTGCTGGGCCTCCTGTTCTCCTCTCCCAGGGCTCTGGTGATGCGGGCAGACAGCAGGGAGGTGAAGGATGGACAGGAGGAGGTGGAGGGGAGGTGGAGGGGGAGCACAGGGGTCCTCAGGTTAGTGTTGCTCCATGTGTATCGCTCCTCTCTGTCCTCCACACAGCAGCAGCAGCTGGGACACAGGAAATACACACCTGGTTAGATCATCATCATCATCATCATCATCATCATCATCTAGAATAACTCACAATAAAACTGTAGTAGAATAATAACAGCAGAAGGTGAAAGAGGGGAATATATATGGTTTAGACTGGAATGCTGTGTATAAATAAAATCATAAATACATTTTTTTTTAAAGTGATTAATTTCTACTAAAAACAGCACTCACACAGTAATATGACTGTGACGGATACCTCATGTCACGGGGTTGACGTTCCTCAACAGTCTACCGATATTTCTGGAGGGATCTAGCGCCTCCTCCTGACAGGTTAGTGTATAAACCTGGCCTCCATTTTAACTACATGTCACAGGGTTGACGTTCCTCAACTGTCTACCGATATTTCTGGAGGGATCTAGCGCCTCCTCCTGACAGGTTAGTGTATAAACCTGGCCTCCATTTTAACTACATGTCACCTGGCCTCCATTTTAACTACATGTCACATTAGTGAAGACATGGAGACAAACAGTACAGAAACAACACATCTTGAATGAATGAATGAATGACTGAATGGGTGGGTGGGTGAAAGAATGAATGGGTGGGTGAAAGAATGAATGAATGGGTGGGTGAAAGAATGAATGAATGATTGAGTGAAAGAATGAATGAATGGGTGGGTGAACGAATGAATGAATGGGTGGGTGAACGAATGAATGAATGGGTGGGTGAACGAATGAATGAATGGGTGGGTGAACGAATGAATGCGTGGGTGGGTGAAAGAATGAATGAATGAATGGGTGGGTGGGTGAAAGAATGAATGAATGAATGGGTGGGTGAAAGAATGAATGAATGATTGGGTGGGTGAAAGAATGAATAAATGAATGAATGCGTGGGTGAAAGAATGAATGAAATGGTTTATTTTCCGTGTAAATGATGTTTACAAGCTGCGTGCTTCACAACGTACCTACTGTTCTGGTTCTGTTGGGTCCTGGAGTGTTGAAAAGAACTAGAATCAGCATCAGGTTGGTGGCTGGTAACCTGGAACAATGACAAAACGTAACATTTAAGATGTTGCTCCACTGAACATGCAACCCACAAAGACAATGTAATATCATGCAGAGTGCCTGGGTCCTCCCAGTCTTATAGACTACAGAGGTACAGCCGGGACACTATTAGGTTACGTTTTGATGTGGTTACATACGACAGATGGTTACATACGACAGATGGTTACACACAGTGGTAAATGACGGTACAGTACAGGATATTGAGTCACCGCAAGGGGAGAGGGGGGGATAAAAACGCTCATTATTCTTTTGGGTTAAGGTGTTATCACCCGGGGGGGGATAAAAACGCTCATTATTCTTTTGGGTTAAGGTGTTATCACCGCAAGGGGGGGGGATAAAAACGCTCATTATTCTTTTGGGTTAAGGTGTTATCACAGCAAGGGGAGGGGGGGGGGATAAAAGCACTCATTATTCTTTTGGGTTAAGGTGTTATCACCGCAAGGGGGGGGGGATAAAAGCACTCATTATTCTTTTGGGTTAAGGTGTTATCACCGCAAGGGGGGGGGATAAAAGCACTCATTATTCTTTTGGGGGTGTTATCAAAAGCACTCATTATTCTTTTGGGTTAAGGTGTTAAGGCGTTAGTACCCAGGGCACTAATGTGTGTCTCTCCTCACTGAATGAACAGCTGATGGAAACCTGATAGAAACGGATAATTGTGCACATGACTGATGACGAAGAAGATGGTGATTGATATTAGAACAATAAGCTTAAGAATTGCTCTTCCTCTGTCCCGCGCACCCAACAGCCCACACCTGAGGGAAAGAAATACACCTATTTTGTTTTGTTTTGTTTCAGTCAAAAAGAAAGATGTCACTGGACTGTATTACTACTGTGACAGCAGTGGAGAACGTGGAAAGTTCCCCGGCGTACACATCACAGACAAACTGAAATGGTCCACCCACACAGACAGTGTGGTGAAGAAATGTGGAGGCGGAAGAAATGTGGTTTGTCACCTAAAACCCTCACATAGTTTTACAGATGCACAATTGAGAGCATCCTGGTACGGCAACTGCAACGCAAGGCTCTTCAGAGGGTGGGTCGGTCTGCACAACGCATCACCCACCGGGGACACATTACCTGCCCTCCAGGACACCTACACCACCCGATGTCACAGGAAGGCCAAAAAGATCATCAAGGACATCAACCACCCGAGCCACTGCCTGTTCACCCCGCTATGATCCAGAAGGCGAGGTTAGTACAAGTGCATCAAAGCTGAAACCGAGAGACTGAAAAACAGCTTATATCTTTAAACAGCCATCACTAACACAGAGAGGGTGCTCCCTACATAGACTTGAAATCACTGGCCGCTCGGCCATCACCCTTCCATATATTATTATTATCACCTCCACCCTACCTGACACCCTAGACCCACTCCAATTTGCTTACCGCCCAAATAGGTCCACAGACGATGCAATCTCAACCACACTACACACTGCCCGGCCATCACCCTTCCATATATTATTATTATCACCTCCACCCTACCTGACACCCTAGACCCACTCCAATTTGCTTACCGCCCAAATAGGTCCACAGACGATGCAATCTCAACCACACTACACACTGCCCTAACCCACCTGGACAAGAGGAATACCTATGTGAGAATGCTGTTCATCGACTACAGCTCGGCATTCAACACCATAGTACCCTCCAAGCTCGTCATCAAGCTCGAGACCCTGGGTCTCGACCCCGTCCTGTGCAACTGGGTACTGGACTTCCTGACGGGCCGCCCCCAGGTGGTGAGGGTAGGCAACATCTCCTCCCCGCTGATCCTCAACACTGGGGCCCCACAAGGGTGCGTTCTGAGCCCTCTCCTGTACTCCCTGTTCACCCACGACTGCGTGGCCACGCACGCCTCCAACTCAATCATCAAGTTTGCGGACGACACAACAGTGGTAGGCTTGATTACCAACAACGACGAGACGGCCTACAGGGAGGAGGTGAGGGCCCTCGGAGTGTGGTGTCAGGAAAATAACCTCACACTCAACGTCAACAAAACTAAGGAGATGATTGTGGACTTCAGGAAACCGCAGAGGGAACACCCCCCTATCCACATCGATGGAACAGTAGTGGAGAGGGTAGCAAGTTAAGTTCCTCGGCATACACATCACAGACAAACTGAATTGGTCCACTCACACAGACAGCATCGTGAAGAAGGCGCAGCAGCGCCTCTTCAACCTCAGGAGGCTGAAGAAATTCAGCTTGTCACCAAAAGCACTCACAAACTTCTACAGATGCACAATCGAGAGCATCCTGGCGGGGTCTATCATCGCCTGGTACGGCAACTGCTCCGCCCTCAACCGTAAGGCTCTCCAGAGGGTAGTGAGGTCTGCACAACGCATCACCGGGGGCAAACTACCTGCCCTCCAGGACACCTACACCACCCGATGTTACAGGAAGGCCATAAAGATCATCAAGGACAGCAACCACCCGAGCCACTGCCTGTTCACCCCGCTATCATCCAGAACGCGAGGTCAGTACAGGTGCATCAAACCTGGGACCGAGAGACTGAAAAACACCTTCTATCTCAAGGCCATCAGACTGTTAAACAGCCACCACTAACATTGAGTGGCTGCTGCCAACACACTGACACTGACCCAACTCCAGCCACTTTAATAATGGGAATTGATGGGAAATGATGTAAATATATCACTAGCCACTTTAAACAATGCTACCTTATATAATGTTACTTACCCTACATTATTCATCTCATATGTATACGTATATACTGTACTCTATATCATCGACTGCATCTTTATGTAATACATGTATCACTAGCCACTTTAAACTATGCCACTTTGTTTACATACTCATCTCATATGTATATACTGTACTCGGTACCATCTACTGTATGCTGCTCTGTACCATCACTCATTCATATATCTTTATGTACATATTCTTTATCCCCTTACACTGTGTATAAGACAGTAGTTTTGGAATTGTTAGTTAGATTACTTGTTGGTTATTACTGCATTGTCGGAACTAGAAGCACAAGCATTTCGCTACACTCGCATTAACATCTGCTAACCATGTGTATGTGACAAATAAAATTTGATTTGATTTGATGGCCTCTGGTGGATAAAACGAGCATTAAAAGCAAGAACTGTTAAGCACCATTCCACACCACGGCATACCGCACGCTATACCAGGGTATGTCACAACTTTTTAATTGTGGGCCGAAGTTTTCTCAAGTCGAAAAGGAAAGGAGGGTGGTCGGGTTGGATGGGTAAGTGTATAACGTGAATGCCAAGCGACACTAAGGTTGTGTGTTACGAATCTCATCACGGACAACTTTAGTATTTTAGTAACTTTGCAACTACTTGGCATGTTAGCATGTTAGCTAACCCTTCCCATAGCGTTAACCTTCATTCCTTGGATAGCTAACATTAGCCAGCTAACTAACGTTAGCCAACTAGCAACCTAGTTAAAATGGAATTTCTAAAATATACATATTGCAAATTCGTAACTTATGATGAATGAATGATCATTTGTTACATCATATGAATTGTAATTGGTAACATATACCAAATGGATAATGGACATCCACAAATGTATACATAACATACCAAATGTAACATATCATGCTAATTTCAGTACTCCAGATTTTCATTTACTATGTTACGTCTACCCCTGAGTTCAGGTTGTTTTTTTTGGGGACAATTTTACATACAGTATGTAATGAATTTTATATTATTTTATGTTTTAAGAATCACTATTATAATTTTTTTTTTTAAACGGTACGTTCACAAAGAAACTAAACATTATTTTTCTTCCAGCAGATTGATCCCATATTACAAAAGAAATCGTGAAAACGTCAAAATAAAAATGTTTTTTTTTTTTTTTGTGTGTGTAATAATCAGATGAAAAAGAAACCTCACCTGTAGTTGTTCCTCACAAGGCAGTGTGTTTACATCATCATAGCATCGCTGGGTATCAAGTGCAATAAAATCCACAGGAGTCAATATTGTAGGGGTAACGAAGCCTTCTTCTTTACATATCAATTCTGGAACAAACAAAAAAAACATGTAAATAGTGATCTGAAATGTATACCGCTTCAAAGTGTGTTTAGTGTGAGCTTACGTCACGGTCAAAGCACACTGTATATCACAGTGGTAAGAGTTACAACATTACTGTGTGTCTCAGGGGGGGAGTAGTGGTGTATTAGTAAGAGCTGTGTCTCATGGGGGAGTAGTGGTGTATTAGTAAGAGCTGTGTCTCATGGGGGAGTAGTGGTGTATTAGTAAGAGCTGTGTCTCATGGGGGAGTAGTGGTGTATTAGTAAGAGCTGTGTGTCTCAGGGGGGAGTAGTGGTGTATTAGTAAGAGCTGTGTCTCTCATGGGGGAGTAGTGATGTATTAGTAAGAGCTGTGTGTCTCAGGGGGAGTAGTGGTGTATTAGTAAGAGCTGTGTGTCTCAGGGGGAGTAGTGATGTATTAGTAAGAACTGTGTGTCTCAGGGGGAGTAGTGGTGTATTAGTAAGAGCTGTCTGTCTCAGGGGGAGTAGTGGTGTATTAGTAAGAGCTGTGTCTCAGGGGGGAGTAGTGGTGTATTAGTAAGAAGGGGGAGCTGTGTGTCTCAGGGGGGAGTAGTGGTGTATTAGTAAGAGCTGTCTGTCTCAGGGGGAGTAGTGGTGTATTAGTAAGAGCTGTGTGTCTCAGGGGGAGTAGTGGTGTATTAGTAAGAGCTGTGTGTCTCAGGGGGAGTAGTGGTGTATTAGTAAGAGCTGTCTGTCTCAGGGGGAGTAGTGGTGTATTAGTAAGAGCTGTGTGTCTCAGGGGGAGTAGTGGTGTATTAGTAAGAGCTGTGTGTCTCAGGGGGGAGTAGTGGTGTATTAGTAAGAGCTGTGTGTCTCAGGGGGGAGTAGTGGTGTATTAGTAAGAGCTGTCTGTCTCAGGGGGAGTAGTGGTGTATTAGTAAGAGCTGTGTGTCTCAGGGGGAGTAGTGGTGTATTAGTAAGTGATGCTGTAAGAGCTGTGTGTCTCAGGGGGAGTAGTGATGTATTAGTAAGAGCTGTGTGTCTCAGGGGGAGTAGTGATGTATTAGTAAGAGCTGTGTGTCTCAGGGGGAGTAGTGATGTATTAGTAAGAGCTGTGTGTCTCAGGGGGAGTAGTGATGTATTAGTAAGAGCTGTGTGTCTCAGGGGGAGTAGTGATGTATTAGTAAGAGCTGTGTGTCTCAGGGGGAGTAGTGATGTATTAGTAAGAGCTGTGTGTCTCAGGGGGAGTAGTGATGTATTAGTAAGAGCTGTGTGTCTCAGGGGGAGTAGTGATGTATTAGTAAGAGCTGTGTGTCTCAGGGGGGAGTAGTGATGTATTAGTAAGAGCTGTGTGTCTCAGGGGGAGTAGTGATGTATTAGTAAGAGCTGTGTGTCTCAGGGGGAGTAGTGATGTATTAGTAAGAGCTGTGTGTCTCAGGGGGGAGTAGTGATGTATTAGTAAGAGCTGTGTGTCTCAGGGGGGAGTAGTGATGTATTAGTAAGAGCTGTGTGTCTCAGGGGTAGTGGTGTAGTGATGTATTAGTAAGAGCTGTGTGTCTCAGGGGGGAGTAGTGATGTATTAGTAAGAGCTGTGTGTCTCAGGGGGGTAGTGAGTGTATTAGTAAGAGCTGTGTGTCTCAGGGGGAGTAGTGATGTGTAAGTGTGTCTCAGGGGGAGTAGTGATGTATTAGTAAGAGCTGTGTGTCTCAGGGGGAGTAGTGATGTATTAGTAAGAGCTGTGTCTCTCATGGGGGAGTAGTGATGTATTAGTAAGAGCTGTGTGTCTCAGGGGGAGTAGTGATGTATTAGTAAGAGCTGTGTGTCTCAGGGGGAGTAGTGGTGTATTAGTAAGAGCTGTCTGTCTCAGGGGGAGTAGTGGTGTATTAGTAAGAGCTGTCTGTCTCAGGGGGAGTAGTGATGTATTAGTAAGAGCTGTGTGTCTCAGGGGGAGTAGTGGTGTATTAGTAAGAGCTGTGTGTCTCAGGGGGAGTAGTGGTGTATTAGTAAGAGCTGTGTGTCTCAGGGGGAGTAGTGATGTATTAGTAAGAGCTGTGTGTCTCAGGGGGAGTAGTGATGTATTAGTAAGAGCTGTGTCTCAGGGGGAGGGGTAGTGATGTATTAGTAAGAGCTGTGTGTCTCATGGGGTGTGTCTCAGTAGTGATGTATTAGTAAGAGCTGTGTGTCTCAGGGGGAGTAGTGATGTATTAGTAAGAGCTGTGTGTCTCAGGGGGAGTAGTGATGTATTAGTAAGAGCTGTGTCTCTCAGGGGGAGTAGTGATGTATTAGTAAGAGCTGTGTGTCTCAGGGGGGAGTAGTGATGTATTAGTAAGAGCTGTGTGTCTCAGGGGGAGTAGTGATGTATTAGTAAGAGCTGTGTGTCTCAGGGGGAGTAGTGATGTATTAGTAAGAGCTGTCTGTCTCAGGGGGAGTAGTGATGTATTAGTAAGAGCTGTGTGTCTAGTGGTGTATTAGTAAGAGCTGTGGGGGGGAGTAGTGATGTATTAGTAAGAGCTGTGTGTCTCAGGGGGAGTAGTGGTGTATTAGTAAGAGCTGTCTGTCTCAGGGGGAGTAGTGGTGTATTAGTAAGAGCTGTGTCTGTCTGTCTCAGAGCTGGTGTCTCAGGGGGAGTAGTGATGTATTAGTAAGAGCTGTGTGTCTCAGGGGGAGAGTGATGTGTAAGTGTGTGTCTCAGGGGGTAGTGAGTAAGAGCTGTGTGTCTCAGGGGGAGTAGTGATGTATTAGTAAGAGCTGTGTGTCTCAGGGGGAGTAGTGATGTATTAGTAAGAGCTGTGTGTCTCAGGGGGGGGGTAGTGGTGTATTAGTAAGAGCTGTGTGTCTCAGGGGGAGTAGTGATGTATTAGTAAGAGCTGTGTGTCTCAGGGGGAGTAGTGATGTATTAGTAAGAGCTGTGTGTCTCAGGGGGAGGGATGTAGTAGTGATGTATTAGTAAGAGCTGTGTCTCGTCTGTGTGTCTCAGGGGGAGTAGTGATGTATTAGTAAGAGCTGTGTGTCTCAGCGGGAGTAGTGATGTATTAGTAAGAGCTGTGTGTCTCAGGGGGAGTAGTGATGTATTAGTAGTGGTGTATTAGTAAGAGCTGTGTGTCTCAGGGGGGAGTAGTGATGTATTAGTAAGATCTGTGTGTCTCAGGGGGAGTAGTGATGTATTAGTAAGAGCTGTGTCTCTCAGGGGGAGTAGTGGTGTATTAGTAAGAGCTGTGTGTCTCAGGGGGAGTAGTGATGTATTAGTAAGAGCTGTGTGTCTCAGGGGGAGTAGTGGTGTATTAGTAAGAGCTGTGTGTCTCAGGGGGGTGAGTAGTGGTGTATTAGTAAGAGCTGTGTCTCGGGGGAGTAGTGATGTATTAGTAAGAGCTGTGTCTCTCAGGGGGAGTAGTGGTGTATTAGTAAGAGCTGTGTGTCTCATGGGGGAGTAGTGATGTATTAGTAAGAGCTGTGTCTCATGGGGGAGTAGTGATGTATTAGTAAGAGCTGTGTGTCTCAGGGGGGAGTAGTGATGTATTAGTAAGAGCTGTGTGTCTCAGGGGGAGTAGTGATGCATTAGTAAGAACTGTGTGTCTCGGGGGGAGTAGTGATGTATTAGTAAGAGGGGAGTAGTGATGTATTAGTAAGAGCTGTGTGTCTCGGGGGAGTGTGATGTATTAGTAAGAGCTGTGTGTCTCTCATGGGGGAGTAGTGATGTATTAGTAAGAGCTGTGTGTCTCAGGGGGAGTAGTGATGTATTAGTAAGAGCTGTGTGTCTCAGGGGGGAGTAGTGATGTATTAGTAAGAGCTGTGTGTCTCAGGGGGAGTAGTGATGTATTAGTAAGAGCTGTGTGTCTCAGGGGGAGTAGTGTCTGTGTGTCTCAGGGGAGTAGTGATGTATTAGTAAGAGCTGTGTGTCTCAGGGGGAGTAGTGATGTATTAGTAAGAGCTGGGGGAGTAGTGATGTATTAGTAAGTGTCTCAGGGGGGGTAGTGGTGTATTAGTAAGAGCTGTGTGTCTCAGGGGAGTAGTGAGTGGTGTCTCATTAGTAAGAGCTGTGTGTCTCAGGGGGAGTAGTGATGTATTAGTAAGAGCTGTGTGTCTCAGGGGGAGTAGTGGTGTAGTAGTGTGTGTCTCATTAGTGTAAGAGCTGTGTGTCTCAGGGGGTAGTGATGTATTAGTAGTGGTGGGGGAGTAGTGATGTATTAGAAGAGCTGTGTGTCTCAGGGGGAGTAGTGATGTATTAGTAAGAGCTGTGTGTCTCAGGGGGAGTAGTGATGTATTAGTAAGAGCTGTGGGGGAGTGTCTCAGGGGGAGTAGTGGTGTATTAGTAAGAGCTGTGTGTCTCAGTGGTGTATTAGAAAGAGCTGTGTGTCTCATGGGGGAGTAGTGATGTATTAGTAAGAGCTGTGTGTCTCAGGGGAGTAGTGATGTATTAGTAAGAGCTGTGTCTCTCAGGGGGGAGTAGTGATGTATTAGTAAGAGCTGTGTGTCTCAGGGGGAGTAGTGATGTATTAGTAAGAGCTGTGTGTCTCAGGGGGAGTAGTGATGTATTAGTAAGAGCTGTGTGTCTCAGGGGGGAGTAGTGATGTATTAGTAAGAGCTGTGTGTCTCAGGGGGTAGTGGTGTAGTAAGTGATGTATTAGTAAGAGCTGTGTGTCTCAGGGGGAGTAGTGATGTATTAGTAAGAGCTGTGTGTCTCAGGGGGAGTAGTGGTGTATTAGTAGCTGTGTGTCTCATGGGGAGTAGTGATGTATTAGTAAGAGCTGTGTGTCTCAGGGGGAGTAGTGGTGTATTAGTAAGAGCTGTGTGTCTCAGGGGGAGTAGTGGTGTATTAGTAAGCTGTGTGTCTCAGGGGGAGTAGTGATGTATTAGAGAGCTGTGTGTCTCATGGGGGAGTAGTGATGTATTAGTAAGAGCTGTGTGTCTCAGGGGGAGTAGTGATGTATTAGTAAGAGCTGTGTGTCTCAGGGGGGGTGAGTAGTGATCTATTAGTAAGAGCTGTGTCTCAGGGGTAGGGGGGTAGTGGTGTAAGAGCTGTGTGTCTCAGGGGGAGTAATTAGTAAGAGCTGTGTGTCTCAGGGGGAGTAGTGATGTATTAGTAAGAGCTGTGTCTCTCATGGGGGAGTAGTGATGTATTAGTAAGAGCTGTGTGTCTCGGGGGAGTAGTGGTGTATTAGAAGCTGTGTGTCTCAGAGCTGTGTGTCTCATGGGGGAGTAGTGATGTATTAGTAAGAGCTGTGTGTCTCATGGGGGAGTAGTGATGTATTAGTAAGAGCTGTGTGTCTCAGGGGGTGAGTAGTGATGTATTAGTAAGAGCTGTGTCTCTCAGGGGGAGTAGTGATGTATTAGTAAGAGCTGTCTGTCTCTGGGGGAGTAGTGATGTATTAGTAAGAGCTGTGTGTCTCAGGGGGAGTAGTGGTGTATTAGTAAGAGCTGTGTGTCTCTCAGGGGGGAGTAGTGGTGTATTAGTAAGAGCTGTGTGTCTCAGGGGGAGTAGTGGTGTATTAGTAAGAGCTGTGTGTCTCAGGGGGAGTAGTGATGTATTAGTAAGATCTGTGTGTCTCAGGGGGAGTAGTGATGTATTAGTAAGAGCTGTGTCTCTCATGGGGGAGTAGTGATGTATTAGTAAGAGCTGTGTGTCTCAGGGGAGTAGTGGTGTATTAGTAAGAGCTGTGTGTCTCAGGGGGAGTAGTGATGTATTAGTAAGAGCTGTGTGTCTCAGGGGGAGTAGTGGTGTATTAGTAAGAGCTGTGTGTCTCAGGGGGGAGTAGTGGTGTATTAGTAAGAGCTGTGTCTCGGGGGGAGTAGTGATGTATTAGTAAGAGCTGTGTGTCTCAGGGGGTAGTGATGTATTAGTAAGAGCTGTGTCTCATGGGGGAGTAGTGATGTATTAGTAAGAGCTGTGTGTCTCGGGGGTAGTGATGCTGTGAGCTGTGTCTCATGGGGGAGTAGTGGTGTATTAGTAAGAGCTGCGTGTCTCGGGGGGGAGTAGTGGTGTATTAGAAAGAGCTGTGTGTCTCGGGGGGAGTAGTGGTGTATTAGAAAGAGCTGCGTGTCTCGGGGGGGGGGGGGGGGAGTAGTGGTGTATTAGAAAGAGCTGTGTGTCTCAGGGGGAGTAGTGGTGTATTAGTAAGAGCTGCGTGTCTCGGGGGGGAGTAGTGGTGTATTAGAAAGAGCTGTGTGTCTCGGGGGTAGTGATGTATTAGTAAGAGCTGTGTGTCTCATGGGGGAGTAGTGATGTATTAGTAAGAGCTGTGTGTCTCAGGGGGGGGGGGGGGGGGGGGAGTAGTGGTGTATTAGTAAGAGCTGTGTCTCTCAGGGTGTGACGTCTGGGACTGCTCAAATACGAGATCGGCTTTCTATTTCGCACAGTAATGTTGTAACTCTTACCACTGTGATATACAGTGTGCTTTGACCGTGACGTAAGCTCACACTAAACACACTTTGAAGCGGTATACATTTCCTTCACTCACGCCGCCAAACTTACCCTATGTAAACTGACTATCCTACCGATCCTCGACGATGTCATCTACAAAATAGCTTCCAATACTCTACTCAGCAAACTGGATGCAGTTTATCACAGTGCCATCTGTTTTGTTACTAAAGCACCTTATACCACCTCACTGATCATCTCACTGATCATCCCTAAAGCCAACACCTCATTTGGCCGCCTTTCCTTCCAGTTCTCTGGAAGACTTTTATCTGGAGACTTTTATCTCCCTCACCAACTTCAAACATCTGCTATCTGAGCAGCTAACCGATCGCTGCAGCTGTACACAGTCTATCGGTAAATAGCCCACCCAATTTTACCTACCTCATCCCCATACTGTTTTATTTACTTTTCTGCTCTTTTGCACACCAATATCTCTACCTGCACATGACCATCTGATCATTTATCACTCCAGTGTTAATCTGCAAAATTGCAATTATTCGCCTACCTCCTCATGCCTTTTGCACATAATGTATATAGACTTTTTTTTTTTCTACTGTGTTATTGACTTGTTAATTGTTTACTCCATGTGGAACTCTGTGTTGTTGTCTGTTCACACAGCTTTGCTTTATCTTGGCCAGGTCGCAATTGAAAATGAGAACTTGTTCTCAACTAGCCTACCTGGTTAAATAAAGGTGTTCTCAACTAGCCTACCTGGTTAAATAAAGGTGTTCTCAACTAGCCTACCTGGTTAAATAAAGGTGTTCTCAACTAGCCTACCTGGTTAAATAAAGGTGTTCTCAACTGGCCTACCTGGTTAAATAAAGGTGTTCTCAACTAGCCTACCTGTTTAAATAAAGGTGTTCTCAACTAGCCTACCTGTTTAAATAAAGGTGTTCTCAACTAGCCTACCTGGTTAAAATAAAGGTGTTCTCAACTAGCCTACCTGGTTAAAATAAAGGTGTTCTCAACTGGCCTACCTGGTTAAATAAAGGTGTTCTCAACTAGCCTACCTGGTTAAATAAAGGTGTTCTCAACTAGCCTACCTGGTTAAATAAAGTTGAGATAAAAAATAAAATACATAAAACGAGCTTCGGTGACGACCGCGTGCCCTGAGTAGGCAAGGACATGGGGCTTTTGTCCTCCCATCTCAAAAACTAGTCTGAGAAAGCTAAAAATCGGGGCCAAAAATCGTGTAGTGTACACTCGGTTTAAGAGCGTTGAAGCACGAGGCTCAACTTCTCCACTGTTTTGGGTCCTGTTGCTACCACGCTGTAACAGCATGAACCAAACCTGTGCACATGCACAGATACTATGCGTGACTGTGTGAGAGCGAAGTCGTGCATCTCGCTCTTCGCAATATCATCAGTGCTGCTCGTGATGACGTCATTTCGCTGAGTCTACCTTTAACACAGTGACTGGTATAGAGCTGCTGAGAGAGAGCGAGAGCGAGAGCGAGCAAGCGAGAGTGAGAGAGAGTGAGAGAGAGTGAGAGAGAGAGAGAGAGAGAGTGAGAGAGAGAGAGAGTGAGAGAGAGTGAGAGAGAGCAAGAGAGAGCGAGAGAGTAGTGTTGAGAGAGCTAGAGAGAGACAGAGAGAGAGAGAGAGTGAGAGAGTAGTGTTGAGAGAGCTAGAGCTTATAGGAGCAGAGCAGGCCCCACCCAGCAGCCTGATACATACATGATTACCTTGGCTGGAGCAGGCTGGGGCTAGGGCTGAGGAGAGGAGAGAGGAAGAGGAGGAAGAGGCGGCAGCGACAGAGGAGGAGATGGGAGATCCACCACCAGACAGCCTGGAGTCCTCACTGATCTGACAAACACACCAGCAGGCTTCCCTTTAGTCAACATATGAAACAGAGGAATATTCTATATAATCAACGTATTGTTCTATATACCAGAGGTGTCAATGTGCTGTTTTGCCAACTCCTGTGCCATTGTTACAGGCAAGACAGCACAAACAGATCTGGGACTCAGGCTAGCTGCATTCAATACTATAGTAAATGGTTCATTTTAGATAGACCTCTTTACAGTAAGCAAGGAAAAGGATATTAGCATTTATTTGGGGGGGGAAAGAACCCCCCCCCCCCCAAACATATCAGTAATACTGTAATAACCCCCCCCCCCCCAAAGATATCAGTAATACTGTAATAACCCCCCTCAAGGATATCAGTAATACTGTAATACCCCCCTCAAGGATATCAGTAATACTGTAATACCCCCCCTCAAGGATATCAGTAATACTGTAATACCCCCCTCAAGGATATCAGTAATACTGTAATACCCCCCTCAAGGATATCAGTAATACTGTAATACCCCCCCCTCAAGGATATCAGTAATACTGTAATACCCCCCCTCAAGGATATCAGTAATACTGTAATACCCCCCCCTCAAGGATATCAGTAATACTGTAATAACCAGTTGTAAGATGCTGCTGTTCACAGAGATCAACAGGCTCAGACCACTAGACAAAGTTAAAACAAATCATTATTCTGCCCTTGGTTATGGCACCTTACCTTCTTTTCGTTGTTGTTGGCCATTCGGTCTTTAGATTCTTTGGCTTTCTGAATAGCTTTCAACACCTCCACAGTGTCCAGCTCTTTCTCTGTCGGCGCAGTGCTGTCCAAGCATACCTGTTAGACAAGGACAACCACATCAATCAGTGGGTAAGGAATATAGTGCAGTTACAACCTACCACTAGTTACCACCTACCACTAGTTACAACCTACCACTACAGTTACTACAGTTACCACCTACCACTAGTTACAACCTACCACTAGTTACCACCTACCACTAGTTACCACCTACCACTAGTTACCACCTACCACTAGTTACCACCTACCACTAGTTACAACCTACCACTAGTTACAACCTACCACTAGTTACAACCTACCACTACAGTTACCACTTACCACTAGTTACAACCTACCACTACAGTTACAACCTACCACTACAGTTACAACCTACCACTACAGTTACAACCTACCACGACAGTTACTACAGTTACCGCCTACCACTAGTTACAACCTACCACTACAGTTACCACCTACCACTAGTTACAACCTACCACTAGTTACAACCTGTTACTACAGTTACCACCTACCACTAGTTAC
The DNA here is from genome assembly GCF_034236695.1 of Oncorhynchus nerka. Taxonomy (NCBI): domain Eukaryota; kingdom Metazoa; phylum Chordata; class Actinopteri; order Salmoniformes; family Salmonidae; genus Oncorhynchus; species Oncorhynchus nerka. The sequence goes on along the minus strand of NC_088397.1, from coordinate 98,065,517 downwards.
AACCTACCACTACAGTTACAACCTACCACTACAGTTACAACCTACCACTAGTTACCACCTACCACTAGTTACAACCTACCACTAGTTACAACCTGTTACTACAGTTACCACCTACCACTAGTTACAACCTACCACTACAGTTACAACCTACCACTACAGTTACAACCTACCACTAGTTACCACCTACCACTAGTTACAACCTACCACTACAGTTACTACAGTTACAACCTACCACTACAGTTACTACAGTTACAACCTACCACTACAGTTACAACCTACCACTACAGTTACTACAGTTACAACCTACCACTACAGTTACAACCTACCACTAGTTACAACCTACCACTACAGTTACAACCTACCACTACAGTTACAACCTACCACTACAGTTACTACAGTTACAACCTACCACTACAGTTACAACCTACCACTAGTTACAACCTACCACTACAGTTACAAACTACCACTACAGTTACAACCTACCACAACAGTTACTACAGTTACAACCTACCACTACAGTTACTACAGTTACAACCTACCACTACAGTTACTACAGTTACAACCTACCACTACAGTTACAACCTACCACTACAGTTACAACCTACCACTACAGTTACAACCTACCACTACAGTTACTACAGTTACAACCTACCACTAGTTACCACCTACCACTAGTTACAACCTACCACTACTAGTTACAACCTACCACTACAGTTACTACAGTTACAACCTACCACTACAGTTACCACCTACCACTAGTTACCACCTACCACTACAGTTACAACCTACCACTAGTTACAACCTACCACTACTAGTTACAACCTACCACTACTAGTTACAACCTACCACTACTAGTTACAACCTACCACTACTAGTTACAACCTACCACTACTAGTTACAACCTACCACTACTAGTTACAACCTACCACTACTAGTTACAACCTACCACTACTAGTTACAACCTACCACTACAGTTACTACAGTTACAACCTATCACTAGTTACAACCTACCACTAGTTACCACCTACCACTACAGTTACCACCTACCACTAGTTACCACCTACCACTACAGTTACAACCTACCACGACAGTTACAACCTACCACTACAGTTACAACCTACCACTACAGTTACAACCTACCACTAGTTACCACCTACCACTAGTTACAACCTACCACTACAGTTACAACCTACCACTACAGTTACTACAGTTACAACCTACCACTACAGTTACAACCTACCACTAGTTACAACCTACCACTACAGTTACAACCTACCACTAGTTACAACCTACCACTACAGTTACAACCTACCACTAGTTACCACCTACCACTACAGTTACAACCTACCACTACAGTTACAACCTACCACTAGTTACCACCTACCACTAGTTACCACCTACCACTAGTTACCACCTACCACTAGTTACCACCTACCACTAGTTACCACCTACCACTAGTTACCACCTACCACGACAGTTTCTACAGTTACCACCTACCACGACAGTTACAACCTACCACTACAGTTACAACCTACCACTACAGTTACTACAGTTACAACCTACCACTAGTTACAACCTACCACTAGTTACCACCTACCACTACAGTTACCACCTACCACTACAGTTACCACCTACCACTACAGTTACAAACTACCACTACAGTTACTACAGTTACAACCTACCACTACAGTTACAACCTACCACTACAGTTACCACCTACCACTACAGTTACCACAGTTACAACCTACCACTACAGTTACAACCTACCACTACAGTTACCACCTACCACTAGTTACCACCTACCACTAGTTACCACCTACCACTAGTTACCACCTACCACTAGTTACCACCTACCACTACAGTTACTACAGTTACAACCTACCACTAGTTACCACCTACCACTAGTTACCACCTACCACTAGTTACCACCTACCACTAGTTACCACCTACCACTACAGTTACAACCTACCACTAGTTACAACCTACCACTACAGTTACAACCTACCACTACAGTTACAACCTACCACAACAGTTACTACAGTTAAACCTACCACTAGTTACCACCTACCACTAGTTACCACCTACCACTACAGTTACTACAGTTACAACCTACCACTAGTTACAACCTACCACTACAGTTACAACCTACCACTACAGTTACCACCTACCACTACTAGTTACAACCTACCACTACTAGTTACAACCTACCACTACTAGTTACAACCTACCACTACTAGTTACCACCTACCACTACTAGTTACAACCTACCACTACTAGTTACAACCTACCACTACAGTTACCACCTACCACTACTAGTTACAACCTACCACTACTAGTTACAACCTACCACTACTAGTTACAACCTACCACTACTACCACTGCTACTACTGTTGCTTCTTCTACTACTACAACTGCTGCTACTACTGTTGTTGCTGCTACTGCTACTATTATGGCTAATATTACTACTGCTGCTTCTACTGCTGCTACTGTGGCTAATACTACTACTACTGCTACTTCTGATGCTGATGATGCTGCTACTACTATGGCTAATACTACTACTGCTGCTACTATGGCTAATACTACTACTACTATGGCTAATACTACTACTGCTGCTACTATGGCTAATATTACTACTGCTGCTACTATGGCTAATACTACTACTGCTGCTACTATGGCTAATACTACTACTGCTGCTACTATGGCTAATACTACTACTGCTGCTACTATGGCTAATACTACTACTGCTGCTACTATGGCTAATATTACTACTGCTGCTGCTACTATGGCTAATATTACTACTGCTGCTGCTACTATGGCTAATACTACTACTGCTGCTGCTACTATGGCTAATACTACTACTGCTGCTGCTACTATGGCTAATACTACTACTGCTGCTACTATGGCTAATATTACTACTGCTGCTACTATGGCTAATATTACTACTGCTGCTACTATGGCTAATATTACTACTGCTGCTACTATGGCTAATACTACTACTGCTGCTACTATGGCTAATACTACTACTGCTGCTGCTACTATGGCTAATACTACTACTGCTGCTGCTACTATGGCTAATACTACTACTGCTGCTGCTACTATGGCTAATACTACTACTGCTGCTACTATGGCTAATACTACTACTGCTGCTACTATGGCTAATACTACTACTGCTGCTGCTACTATGGCTAATACTACTACTGCTGCTACTATGGCTAATATTACTACTGCTGCTGCTACTATGGCTAATATTACTACTACTGCTGCTACTATGGCTAATACTACTACTGCTGCTACTATGGCTAATATTACTACTGCTGCTACTATGGCTAATATTACTACTGCTACTATGGCTAATACTACTACTACTATGGCTAATATTACTACTGCTGCTGCTACTATGGCTAATATTACTACTGCTGCTGCTACTATGGCTAATACTACTACTACTATGGCTAATATTACTACTGCTACTATGGCTAATATTACTACTGCTGCTACTATGGCTAATACTACTACTGCTGCTACTATGGCTAATACTACTACTGCTGCTACTATGGCTAATACTACTACTGCTGCTACTATGGCTAATACTACTACTGCTGCTACTATGGCTAATACTACTACTGCTGCTACTATGGCTAATACTACTACTGCTGCTACTATGGCTAATACTACTACTGCTGCTACTGTTAATACTGCTGCTGCTAGTATGGCTAATACTGCCATTGCTACTACTATGGCTAATACTGCTGCTACTGTTACTACTGCTGCTGCTAGTATGGCTAATACTACTATGGCTAATACTGCTGCTACTGCTGCTACTTCTACTACTACTTCTGCTGCTGATGCTGCTGCTACTGCTGCTACTACTACAGCAAATACCACTTCTACTTCTGATGATGTTGCTACTGCTACTACTACTTCTGCTGCTATGCTAATACTACTACTACTATGGCTAATACTACTACTACTGCTGCTACTATGGCTAATACTACTACTACTGCTGCTACTACGGCTAATACTACTACTACTACGGCTAATACTACTACTACTACTACTACGGCTAATACTACTACTACTGCTGCTACTACGGCTAATACTACTACTACTGCTGCTACTACGGCTAATACTACTACTACTGCTACTACTACGGCTAATACTACTACTACTGCTGCTACTACGGCTAATATTACTACTGCTGCTACTACGGCTAATATTACTACTGCTGCTACTACGGCTAATATTACTACTGCTGCTACTACGGCTAATATTACTACTGCTGCTACTACGGCTAATACTACTGCTGCTGCTACGGCTAATACTACTGCTGCTGCTACGGCTAATACTACTACTGCTGCTACTACGGCTAATACTACTGCTGCTGCTACGGCTAATATTACTGCTGCTGCTACGGCTAATACTACTGCTGCTGCTACGGCTAATACTACTGCTGCTGCTACTGCTAATACTACTGCTGCTGCTACTGCTAATACTACTACTGCTGCTACTGTTACTACTGCTGCTGCTAGTTTGGCTAATACTGCCATTGCTACTACTATGGCTAATACTGCTGCTACTGTTACTACTGCTGCTGCTAGTATGGCTAATACTGCCATTGCTACTACTATGGCTAATACTGCTGCTACTGTTACTACTGCTGCTGCTAGTATGGCTAATACTACTACTACTTCTGCTGCTGATGCTGCTGCTACTGCTGCTACTACTACAGCTAATACCACTTCTACTTCTGATGATGTTGCTACTGCTACTACTACTTCTGCTGCTAAGGCTAATACTACTACTACTTCTGCTGCTGATGATGCTGCTACTGCTGCTACTACGGCTAATACGACTACTACTTCTGCTGCTACTACTACTACGGCTAATACAACCACTGCTGCTACTATTACCACTGCTGCTACTATGGCTAATATTACTACTGCTGCTGCTACTATGGCTAATATTACTACTGCTGCTGCTACTATGGCTAATATTACTACTACTGCTGCTACTATGGCTAATACTACTACTGCTGCTACTATGGCTAATACTACTACTGCTGCTACTATGGCTAATACTACTACTGCTGCTACTATGGCTAATATTACTACTACTGCTGCTACTATGGCTAATACTACTACTGCTGCTACTATGGCTAATACTACTACTGCTGCTACTATGGCTAATACTACTACTGCTGCTACTATGGCTAATACTACTACTGCTGCTACTATGGCTAATACTACTACTGCTGCTACTATGGCTAATACTACTACTGCTGCTTTTACTGCTGCTACTGTTACTACTGCTAGTATGGATAATACTGCCATTGCTACTACTATGGCTAATACTGCTGCTACTGTTACTACTGCTGCTGCTAGTATGGCTAATACTACTACTACCTCTGCTGCTACTGCTGCTACTACTAGGTTGCCTCCCCCACTAAGAAGTCAGTCTGTCTGTCCTACTGTGTGTGTGTGTGTCCATACCTCTGAGGCGCGGTCCCAGAACTGAGCCAGCACCTTGGTTCTGTAGTCAGGGATGATACACATGGGGTTGTTAGACAGGACCAGCCTCTCCAGGCAGGGCAGCGTTCCTATGTACCTGATCTCCTCAAGCTGAGAGGACAGAGGAAATTCAGCACTTTAGTCAACTTTATATGTATGTCATATACCACCGCAGTTACTGTAGCTAGTAACTTCACTGTAGTAAAAGTAGTTTTAGGCCAGCTACTGTTAAATAGCTTAGTGACAACTGATGTAAAAACATTTTTTTTTTTTTACAATCAGAATACTAGCGACCTGTCCCAGTTTGTTGAAGCTAGTTCAGAGAGGCCCGATTGATTAATTGATTTATTGATTGGATGCTGCAGAGTGGTAGATCACCCTACCTGTCCCAGTTTGTTGGAGCTGAGGTCCAGGTTAACCAGAGAGTATAGTTTAGTGAGGCCTGCGAGGCTGTCGAGCTGGTTGCCTGCCAGGTTGAGGGTCTTGATGTTACCCAGTTTGGTGTGGGCCCCCTCTAACACTGTCAGAATGTTGTAAGAAAGGTCCAGGTGGATCAGATTGTACAGGTGCTGAAACACAAGCAGAACACAACATGAAAAACAAAATAGACGTCATATTATGGTCTTGGGCGCTCTTGTACTTTTCTCTAGAAATGGCCTCAACTAGCCAAAACATCCTTAAGTCAAATACAGTCAAATCACATTTTTGACTGCACTGGGCCTTTAATGAATGAGACTAACAGTGTGGGGCAAGAGAAGGCAATTTGATGTCACTTTGTACGAGTTTTGACTGCTTGTTATCAATTATTTTAGTTTTTTGGTGTGTGAACGAATGTTTGCTGTTAATCCTGTAACATGATTAGCTACTTTTTTCCCCCATTTTTTAATTTTAAAACACATTAATAACATGTTACATGTACAAACAACACCAGCACAACCACTAAGATATGAGGCTCTTTTGTTTTGAATGTTGTTTTGACAATACGTCCTATCTATTGTAAATATCTCTGTACCGGAGCTCTACAGCTCTATGAACATCTCTAGTCTGAACATACCTGAAGGTTTTCCACCATAGAGAGCTCGTTGGAACTAAGATCTAAGAATTCGACTTTTGGTATCAATTTCTGAAAAATAGGACAAAATAAATAAATAAATAAAGTTACCAGAATTACACATCAAGTCAATTGTATTATGGCCAAACATAGACGTACAGTATAATTCCATTAATAACACACACAAAAAACGTGAATAACACAATACCATTAATTTTATTTACCTTTGTTTAACTAGGCAAGTCAGTTAAGAACAAATTCTTATTTTCAATGACTGCCTAGGAACAGCGGGTTAACTGCCTGTTCAGGGGCAGAACGACAGATTTGTACCTTGTCAGCTCGGGGGTTTGAACTTGCAACCTTCCGGTTACTAGTCCAACGCTCTAACCACTAGGCTACCCTGCCGCCTCTACACTCTAACCACTAGGCTACCCTGCCGCCTCTACACTCTAACCACTAGGCTACCCTGCCACCTCTACACTCTAACCACTAGGCTACCCTGCCGCCTCTACACTCTAACCACTAGGCTACCCTGCCGCCTCTACACTCTAACCACTAGGCTACCCTGCCGCCTCTACACTCTAACCACTAGGCTACCCTGCCGCCTCTACACTCTAACCACTAGGCTACCCTGCCGCCTCTACACTCTAACCACTAGGCTACCCTGCCGCCTCTACACTCTAACCACTAGGCTACCCTGCCGCCTCTACACTCTAACCACTAGGCTACCTGCCGAATAACAGGCATTCGTTATTATTATTATTCATATGAGTGTAGGGTCTCTTACCACTGAGTTGTCTATGCAGCCTATGTGGTTGTGGCTCATGTCCAGGGTGGTGAGTCTCTTCCAGGTAGGGATGATGGTGGCGACGGGCCGGTCTGTAAGCGCTCCCTCTGCGACCCACTGAGGGGACACGCATGCCTCCGGAACCAGCACATCCTACACAACGAAGGTAGGAATCAATACAGATTTACCTGCCAGCCACACACACACACACACACACACACAAATCAACTACGAGTAAAGTGGACGTGTTACCATCATGGATGTTGCAGAGTGGTGGACATTCAGCGTGACCAGACAGGGTTTCAGAGAAGGCAGTCCCATGATCTGGGCCGAGTTACAGTCACTTATCTGGAAGAAAAGGATTTTAAAATAAAAATCAGGGGAACAAATGACGGTAATTACCAAATGGGATGACGGCCTAGGAACAGTGGGTTATGCTAACATGACTAAACGGTAACACGTTAGAATAAATGTTTATTACTAAGTATTAATAAAACTGTTTATAAGTTTTAGCCAGGTCCAAAACAGAATATTTCCGCAGATCCTTTTTTTTCCCCATATAGTGAGGATATTTATCACCAATAATTGGCTTAATCATTTAGTTCTATATCAGCTGATGGTATGTTGCTTTTTAAGTATCTGTGTCTCCTTGTTGTGTTTAATGGATGTATGGGCTGGTGCAATCAAACTTCTCCTCTTGGGGATCAATAACATACTATCTTAACATTACCTAGCCTGGTCCCAGATCTGTTGTTTTGCTAATAATGTCAATAAGAAGCACAGATCTGAGATCAGGCTAACCCATCAAAAAAGGCTTCAGGAAAAGCAGTTTCATGACCCAGGAAAAAAGGAACTGCAAATTGTTGACATCATTTTGTAGATAATGATATTAAATGGAAGAATGTGTGATCTACAACAAATAAATTAAATCAAATTTATTTATAAAGCCCTTCTTTTACATCAGCTGATATCTCAAAGTGCTGTACAGAAACTCAGCCTAAAACCCCCAAACGGCAAGCAATGCAGGTGTAGAAGCACGGTGGCTAGGAAAAACTCCCTAGAAAGGCCAAAACCTAGGAAGAAACCTAGAGAGGAACCAGGCTATGTGGGGTGGCCAGTCCTCTTCTGGCTGTGCCGGGTGGAGATTATAACCGAACATGGCCAAGATGTTCAAATGTTCATAGATGACCAACAGGAGATTATAACCGAACATGGCCAAGATGTTCAAATGTTCATAGATGACCAACAGGAGATTAGAACCGAACATGGCCAAGATGTTCAAATGTTCATAGATGACCAACAGGAGATTAGAACAGAACATGGCCAAGATGTTCAAATGTTCATAGATGACCAACAGGAGATTAGAACCGAACATGGCCAAGATGTTCAAATGTTCATAGATGACCAACAGGAGATTAGAACCGAACATGGCCAAGATGTTCAAATGTTCATAGATGACCAACAGGAGATTAGAACCGAACATGGCCAAGATGTTCAAATGTTCATAGATGACCAACAGGAGATTAGAACCGAACATGGCCAAGATGTTCAAATGTTCATAGATGACCAACAGGAGATTAGAACCGAACATGGCCAAGATGTTCAAATGTTCATAGATGACCAACAGGAGATTAGAACCGAACATGGCCAAGATGTTCAAATGTTCATAGATGACCAACAGGAGATTAGAACCGAACATGGCCAAGATGTTCAAATGTTCATAGATGACCAACAGGAGATTAGAACCGAACATGGCCAAGATGTTCAAATGTTCATAGATGACCAACAGGAGATTAGAACCGAACATGGCCAAGATGTTCAAATGTTCATAGATGACCAACAGGAGATTAGAACCGAACATGGCCAAGATGTTCAAATGTTCATAGATGACCAACAGGAGATTATAACCGAACATGGCCAAGATGTTCAAATGTTCATAGATGACCAACAGGAGATTATAACCGAACATGGCCAAGATGTTCAAATGTTCATAGATGACCAACAGGGTAAAATAATAATAATCGTAAAGTTGCACATTAATTAAAGATTATAAATCAAAAATGTATGATTTTTATATCACTGCGCAGAAAGCAACGTATGTACCGAACCGAAGGAATCCTGAAATAATACGAGATAAGAAGCTGTTGAAACGTTCAAAATTCATTTTTCTCAGATGCCAGAACAGAGCTTTATGTATCTGTCGGGACCTTGAATGTTTTGAGAGCTGTGTTAGCTAGCAAACATTGTTCTGTCTTTAGTTTGGCTAGCAGGCAAAAGTAATACGATTAAATACAGCTGCCAAAATGTCTTCTATTAACTGAGAAAACCACTGGTTTAGACTTGATGCTAAATAGCATAACTATGATTAAAGATAAAAAGTTAACGTGCAACTTTTCCAAGTTTTGAATGAGACAGTTATTTTTCATTACATTATCTACATAATGTTGTTGAAATGTTGCAGTTTCGTTTTCTGGGTCATTGGCCCTCGGACTGTCGCCCATTGGCCCTCGGACTGTCGCCCATTGGCCCTCGGACTGTCGCCCATTGGCCCTCGGACTGTCGCCCATTGGCCCTCGGACTGTCGCCCATTGGCCCTCGGACTGTCGCCCATTGGCCCTCGGACTGTCGCCCATTGGCCCTCGGACTGTCACCCATTGGCCCTCGACTGTCACCCATTGGCCCTCGGACTGTCACCCATTGGCCCTCGGACTGTCACCCATTGGCCCTCGGACTGTCACCCATTGGCCCTTGGACTATCACCTATTGCTAGTACATACCTCTATCTGTAGGAGCGCTTTAAAGACTGAAAGGTCAAACGTGAGGCTGTCTTCCTGGATGTTACTGGTCCCCACCTCTCCTCTGGTGCCTGTGATCTGGGAGAACAGTAGAGACCAAACAAGACATGGCTAAACACTAGTGGGTTTTTAAGGGCGCCTGTACATAGATCAAATCATATTAGCTACAGATTCAGAGATGTCGAGAGAGAGTTCACCTTGAGGTATTTGAGTCTGCAGGTGAAGTCCAGGATGTGTCCCAGGTCTGCCTTGGCATCACCATTAGAGCAGGTAGGCTTGGCCAGCTTCAGCTGCTGAGTGATGGCATACAGCTGGAGGGGACACAATGTGAACAGCTCACCAGCCACCAGCAACTGCTCTCCTGCAATCAATCAATATCTTTATTGTTCCTGTTCAGACATTTGTAGTGCAGTAAGTCAAGGGTAGCGCAGCCAGCAGAATACAACAAAAAAAAATATTGCACATTATTACATCAACATTTTTACTACTGCTTGTGTCATGTATTACTGTACAACGATGAAAGCCACTTCTGAAAAGAATACATTTATTATGTTGTTTTCTATTACTGGATGTGTAAATTGTACTATTGTTATAATTTTCTACATAATGAGTCTATTGGTAGCTGATGAACAAATGAACAAACCCTTGTGGAACAGCTCCTCTGCCAGAGCGGCTGTGATTCCATTCATTTCCTGAAGACATGGACAAAAAAAGACAAAACATTACAAACGAGACATTCCTTAAGCGAAGAAGAAAGACTAGAAGAGAAGTTTCTATGTTATTGTCATTAATTCTGGTCACGTCTGTCAAATTGACAAGTACCACAAGTCTTGTGGTAGTAACAAATGCCGATTTCACGTGTGCTCTCAAATGATTTGTTGTTGTAATAATGATAGTTAAAACAGATGATCAATGATGGATAGCACTAAGACATGAACACTAACTCACTGACCTGCAAAACAGCTGAAGAACTAAATAGCCTACTGAAATTGCTTTATCAATTCAGGACATGACCATTAAACTCTGACAACAGCTATTTCCTGTTTCCTGCCGGATGTTCTGCTGTGACAAGATTCAAAACAACCCGTGATAATATTTAACCACCACTACAGATACGAATAGCTCATGAGATTACACACACCTGATCTGACCTGTGCACGGTGGATCAAAGTGCACACACACACACACACGTGAAAAACAAATCTGACATATTACAAGACCAACATATATGTGTGTGTGTGTGTGTGTGTGTGTGTGTGTCTCCTTACATATTGGTGGAAGTGCAGAAAGTAGGAGAGGACTTTAGGGGCAGCTGTAGGGAATCTGACCAGCAGTGTTTGCAGGTAGACTTCCAGTTCCTTCTGACGTTTCTCTACCAGGCTTTTGGAGTTTTTACCGATCATCTTCTTAGGCGGCAGTAAATGTTTCTCTATCTTCTTCTCAGATGTCAGCTTGGGTGAAAATATTTGTATGAATCTCACAATTTAAAAGAAAGTCACAATAAACAGTATCAGTTGTGTAAACTGAACTAGCAGAATATGACAGTTATTACATAACTGTTACATGGCAGACAGTGTCATATATTTTACGATGTGCCAATGGTTCACAACATTACGCATTTTTCAAGTCACTCACTTTCTCATGCAAGTCATGGAAATCACTGTAGCGATGCTTTATGGTCCATCTGTGATCCCGTACTTTCACCTCAATGACGTACACCTGGAGAATAAATTAATATTAATAATAGAATATGGTCATGTTTTTTTTCTCTCTCCTAGACTAGACGTGAAAATTACATTCGTATCACGTTAGACACAGGGTCAATTACAGTGATCTGTTTTCTCTGTGTATTGAATATTACCCAACAAATTACTGAGAGGAGAACAATAACGACTATTATTAGCTAACTTGTGATGTGGATATCAATGAATGGGACCTGTCATCAGTTAAGCACAGCATGAATCATAAGGAATTGATTGAGCTTTCTTTACCACGATACTAAATATATATATATATATATATACACACACACTATAGGCCCCAGAAACTAGCACAGTAAACAGAGAGGAATGTATCAGTGACAGTCAGTTGTCCTGATTGACTGACCGTGTAGCTAGCTAGAGTGAGCTTTGTGATACCTAGCGAAAAAGCTAAATCATTTGACGCACATCTCAGGATCCATCATGACAACACCGTTAACTAGCAGCTAGCCTCTTAACAGCTTACTAAGAACATTTCGTAGTTAATTAGTTGACTGTCTGTATGAAAATATTGCTGTGTTTCACGATAAAAACCTTAATTAGCTTGATAGCTATAGCTAGTTAGCTAGCTAGCTTCGAGAGACGTCACGTAGATTGAAAAGGATTTGTCATTTAATATGTACACATACATGTCAATTAGCATCATGATTTTAAACTGTAGCACGCGTGCGGTTATAAAATCTTGGGATTAATTTAGCTAGATATGTTACTGTGATTTGCTTGAGTTATATGATTGATTCTACGTGACATTAAAACAGGAAACTATACGTACTTACTAGCTAGCTAACTAGATTGCTAATACCTAGCTAACTAGATTGATAATAACTAGATTGATAACTGGCTAACTATAATGCTAATAGATTAATAACGCTAACTAGATTGCTAATAACTAGCTAATTAGATTGCTAATAACTAGATTGCTAATAGCTAGATTGCTAATAGCTAGCTACATGAACGTACAGTGTAATTCTCTACGAGCTCCGATCCAACGATGGAAACCTTTTTTACAACGACATCCTCGGGAAATACGGCAGTATCCATCTTGAAAATCACGATATCAAAAAATATATATATAATCAGTAGAGAAACTGGTCCAATGTTGTTTTAGCTTTAAGGTCCTCGGTGGATGTACAGTGCTAGCTAGCTTTCTCCTCCATCTTTGTTGTGACAGACAGCTGCGGTCTGGTTAAATCCCGGAAAACTATTCAAAGCCAAAAAGGAGAGACCGTTCGCTAAACAGATCTAGAGGCGTTGTCCTTTCCCGAATAGCCTACTTCTAAATCTTTGACCTGACTGGCTGTCTTGGTACCAGTACATGATTTAGTACTCAGCCCAATGCTGCGTAAAGAATAGATTAACCTATTTATCCAGCAATAGGTTTATCTGAATTTAAAAATAACTCTTGTCTGTGGGTCGTCGAGACTCTCGACCAGTGACAGTAATCACCAAAATGGACAAGGGTTTTATATAATAATTTAACTTGATGATAGACACCGCATGACAAAATGCTGACACGGTGCACTACATTATCTCTGATTAATCGGAGATAATTGATTAAAGCTGTCTGTCCATGTGGTTTCTTTATTTTACTCTCATTATTATCTATACCGATGCCTACCCTGCCTTCATGTACATATCTACCTCAAATACCTCGTACCTCTGCACATTGATCTGGTATTGGTACTCCCTGTATATAGCTCCACATTGATCTGGTACTGGTACTCCCTGTATATAGCTCCACATTAATCTGGTATTGGTACTCCCTGTATATAGCTCCACATTGATCTGGTACTGGTACTCCCTGTATATAAGCTCCATTCTTGTGTATTTTTTATTTTACTTCTCTTCTTATTTTATTTCTAAACTGCATTGTTGGGAAGGGCTTAAGCAAGCATTTCACGAAAAAGTTAACACCAGTTATATTCCGCGCATGTGACAAATACGATTGAATTAGATCTGATTTATAGGGCTATTTGTTTTTCACTGAGCCCCTCAAGCGAACGTGGGGAGGGTGGTGCCTTATCTTATGATGCATGTTTTCAGTTTGTTTGTGTACGCTATATAGCCCATAGAGAATGATAGAGGCCTCTAGTGGCCAAAAGGCTGTATTAGCATGGGCAGCGCCTTTGAGGGCTTCCACCATTTTAATGTGGGCAACTGGGTGGGACTTCCAACATCATTGGCTGATCCCTCCTGGTGACCCTGTTGGAGTCATGTCCAACCGGGTCATTTAGAGGGATCAGCCAATCGTGAAGAAGAAAATTGACTACTTCAAAATGGAGAATGCCTCAATGGCGCTGCCCATGCTCTCACAGACACCATAATAGGAAATATATAGAGATGCTTCTGTATCATTCTCTATGGCATAGCCCCACAGTTTACAGGGATATTGAATCCAGGGTCTGTGAAAATATCTCTATAAAAAAAGTGGAACAAATATTGTTTTTATGTCAATGTTTTTATGAATATCACTAGCAACATTGGTATTGTAAACAACAATATTTGAGAAACATAGGCTACAATTCACATTTAGTGTGTTGACACTTTTTGTGTTTTGGTGGGCATGCCTGTTGTTTCCAGAACAATTGCTCTGCTATTATTTATTGTATTTTTATTTAACCTTTAACTAGGCAAGTTACGAGCCTATAAGACTATATCAGTGTCCATTTGACAGAAGAAAATGTAACAGTCAGTGAGTGGATCGAGGGTTTCTTTATTCTGTAAACTGGCTACACTGGTGTCAACACCAAACTTTTTCGTGCAGTACGTGTGCAACGGGATTAAGTCCAATGTAACGATGCACCCTAAACGTCACAAAAATAATTGGACTAGTCTATTACCGTATGAAAGGTTTGGTGTTTACATAATTCCAGCTAGATTAGCCAGTCGTTTTGATTGTTGTTTGCTATTTACACATGAAATAAATACATTATCAGAAATACACAGGTTTCTGGATATATATTTGTTAGATGTATTTAATGTTTTGGACAGTGAAATGTGGAACACCCCCACGTATCCAGCCAACAGTCGAATGTTCCATTTTTATATAAACCGCTCAAGCGCATTTTCCAGTACCATTTGCAACTGTCACTTCAGCTGGAAAAGAGATACACAACAAGAACAACAGGGTCACTAGTTAGCTATCAATTAAAAATAAGCAAGAAATACACCTGAAACTCGAAACTTATTTGTTTATCTTCTATAGTCGTATTTTTATATATTTTTAAAAAATGTGTACTATTTGACGAGAGAAAAGGGGTGTGACAGGCTAGATAGCGCAGCTGTAGCCCCGAGCAGGTCAAGCTGCTTGTATCAGAGGCGTGCTACCAGGCTATGTACTCTCTAAAGCCAGTGGTCAAGAAAAAAACGAAGAAGATTGTAAAAAGGTAGACTTTTAGGGGTTTTCGTGTGGTGAGCCACGAAAGTATACGAAACCCCATACAGAGAAATTACAATTTCTTTGTTACCTAGCCGCTGACAGCAGCGGAAAAGAGAATGTAAAGCTCAGTGAAAGCACTTAAGCTGCGTTTCTAATGCTTTTCGAAGAAGAGATGTATGGGAAGGCCATGATGTGCCAGTGGCGGGTCTACAGTGACCGACCTGCCTGCAAAGACCAACAGAAGGATGGGCAGCAGGCAAGGAGAGGGGACAACAGCAAGCTTAGTTGGTCCAAGAACGGGAGGAGGCAGCAAGGGTATCGGGGGAAGAGAGGAAGGGTGCATGGACATCATCATCATCCTCACCACCCCAGCCAGTTCTACAAACAGAACCGACCACCTCGTACGATGACGTCACTGCGTCCTGTCAACATCAAAGGCAACAGAGCGCCAGGAATGAGAGCTCCGAGGAACACCAACCAATTCCTGATGCACGAGAAATACCAGATGATGCATATGCGTTCGGACTCCATCGGCACAGACAGTGGGTCTGACTGCGAAACTGATTTCACAGACATGGACTCGTATCTAGGCGTGCTAGAGAACGCAAGGGGCGCTCTCCTCGACAGTCCAGATATCACAACCACGGCAGCACGGTTCTTCCCTCGACAACTGGCCAAGTGCCAGCAGTTCCCCTTCTTCAATTTAGGGGATTTGTACCAAGAGGAGCAGGAGAGTAACAGTATGCAGTATTTCCCGTCAGATAACGACGTGATGCAGAGTGAAGATTTCATGCAGAAAGACTTCAATGACTTTTGTGACACATTCAGTGGGACTGAACCACCGATAGACATGTAAAAGGACCTGGTATCTAAATGTAATGTATTTCTGTTTACATTAAATGTATGTTTACATTAGATGTAGGAGAGAAAACATACCTCAATTTCAACAGATATTGGTTTACTGTTACAATATATGATTGTTTTCTGATACTGTCTGTTTATGGTGTTATTGACAAATGCTGTGTTGGGGGAGTGGTTAAATGGGTAGGAGTGAGACCCACGAACCAATCACATCGTTGGATTATTCTACACCATTTGCTCGATGCTGTCATTTGCATTATTGAAAAACGCTTCGAACAATAAATAACTGCTTCTTATTAAAAATCTGTTTCAATCTACTTTTGTTTTGATAATTACACTGTTGTATAGTCAAATAAGCAACAGTATCGTTAGGATAATATTTATTTTCGAAATATATTTCTTAACATTTATTTCCAGCAGAAGAATTATATGTCAGTATGTAAATAGGCTACCATTTTAGGTTAGAACCGAACAATTTTGTGAGGATGGTAAGGATTATTTAATCACTACATTAAAAGAAAACTGGATTGATGTGTTGTTCTAGAATGTAAATGCAGCAACAAAGGAGGTGGCTGGGCGGAAGCCATTGAAATGTAGAGGACAGATTATTGCCGACAGACTATATAGAACAACATGATACTGGAATCGGATCACTCTCATAAATATATCATCATAGCTAAGTACTATATTTAATGGGTTTTGTCGTGGTTCTCTTGTGTGTGTGACGACTACATTGTTCAAATCCAGTACACTGTAATAAACACTCGAGATAGAGAGAAACGGTAACAAATAGAACCACAGAGGATGGTAAATATAAGTCTATGTGTTGGTAGAACTAACCACATAGTATGAGAACCACAGAGGTCTATGTGTTGGTAGAACTAACCACATAGTATGAGAACCACAGAGGTCTATGTGTTGGTAGAACTAATCACATAGTATGAGAACCACAGAGGATGGTAAATATAAGTCTATGTGTTGGTAGAACTAACCACATAGTATGAGAACCACAGAGGTTGGTAAATGCACTACAAAAGTATGTGGACAACCCGTCACATTAGTGGATTCGGCTATATCAGCCACACCCGTTGCTGACATGTGTATTAAATCGAGCACACCGCCATGCAATCTCCATAGACAAACATTGGCAGTAGGAATGGCCAATGCTGAATACAGTGACTTTCAACATAAGATGCCACCTTTCCAACAAGTCAGGTCGTAAAATGTCTGCCCTACTAGAGCTGTCCCGGTCAACTGTAAGTGCAGCTATTGTCTAGGAGCAACAACGGCTCAGCCGTAAAGTGGTAGGCAACACAAGATCACAGAACGGGACCAGCGAGTGCTGAAGCACGCAGCGCGTAAAAATCGTCTGTCCTTGGTTGCAACACTCGCTACCAATTTCCAAACTGCCTCTGGAAGCAACGTCAGCACAAGAACTGTTCATCGGGAGCTTCATGAAATGGGTTTACATGGCCGAGCAGCCGCACACAAGCCTAAGATCACCATGCGCAATGCCAAGCATCTGCTGGAGTGGTGTAAAGATCGCCGCCATTAGACTCTGGAGCAGTGGAAACGCGTTCTCTGGAGTGATGAATCACGCTTCACCATCTCGGCGAATCTGGGTGTGGCGAATGCCGGGAGAATGCTGCCTGCCTGAATGCATAGTGCCAACTGTAAAAATGGTGGAGGAGGAATAATGGTCTCGGGCTGTTTTTCATGGTTCGGGCGAGTTTGAACAACGTTAGCATTTGAGCTAATTAGCAACTTTTCAACTACTTAGCATGTTAGCTAACCTTTCCCTAACCGTATCCCTTTAAACCTAACTCCTAAACGTAACCTTCATTTTTTATTTATTTAACCTTTATTTAACTAGGCAAGTCAGTTAAAAATAAATTATTGTTTAAAATGATGGCCTACCCTAGCCCGGAAGACGCTGGGCCAATTGTGCGCCGCCAGGTTGTGATACAGCCTGGAATCAAACCAAGGTCTGTAGTGATGTCTCTAGTACTGAGATGCAGTGCCTTAGACCGCTGCACCACTCGGGAGCCCTAACCCCTAGCCTAGCTAACGTTAGCCTCCTAGCTAACGTTAGCCTCCTAGTTAGCCTCCTAGCTAACGTTAGCCTCGTAGCTAACGTTAGCCTCCTAGCTGTTTTTAGAGTGAGGTGTGCCAGGAATGTAACCTATGCCCGTTCGTTCCTGAGTTAAAGTTATTATCTACTCCACCTTGATAGGTGACTGCAGTGACACAGACACGGCACTGGCTTTACTATTGCAGCTAAGTTATAAATGTATTCAGGCCCAGTGAACCTCAGTGGGCTAGACTTAGTAAACAGACGGCTGAAAGGAGCATTGTTCTGGCCTCCCTGCCTGGCCCTGGAGCTGGCCTGGAGTATTAGGACAGAGAGGGGGAGGGGAGGGAGGATGCAAGAGGAGAGAAAAGGAGGGAGGAGTATAAGTGAGAGGAGAGAGGGAGTATGTGGGAGAATGAGGTGTGGGTGGAGGAGATTGAGAGTATGTATGGCCATATTAGAAACACATTTCCCTCAGATTACACAAAGAATCAGAAAAAAACAAATCCAATTTTGATAAAGTCCCATATCTACTGGGTGAAATACCAGTGTGCCATCAGAGCAGCAAGATTTGTGACCTGTTTCACTTTGCTTTGGCAATGTAAACACATGTTTCCCATGCCAATAAAGCCCTTTGAATTGAATGAGTAGAGAGGGGGGTGGGGCAGGAGGAGGGGGTGAGAGAAGAGCCTAGGGAGGAGGAGGAGAGGACGTAGAGAGAGAAGTAGAGGGGGAGGAGGAGGAGAGGACGTAGAGAGAAGTAGAGGGGGGGAGGAGGAGGAGAGGACGTAGAGAGAGAGTAGAGGGGGGAGGAGGAGGAGAGGCGGAGAGAGAAGTAGAGGGGGAGGAGGAGGAGAGGACGTAGAGAGAAGTAGAGGGGGAGGAGGAGGAGAGGACGTAGAGAGAAGTAGAGGGGGAGGAGGAGGAGGAGAGGACGTAGAGAGAAGTAGAGGGGGAGGAGGAGGAGAGCGGACGAGAGGAGGAGAGTAGAGGGGGAGGAGGAGGAGAGGACGAGAGAGAAGTAGAGGGGGAGGAGGAGGAGAGGACGAGAGAGAAGTAGAGGGGGAGGAGGAGGAGAGCGGAGAGAGAAGTAGAGGGGGAGGAGGAGGAGAGGACGGAGAGAGAAGTAGAGGGGGAGGAGGAGGAGGAGAGGAGGAGAGAGAAGTAGAGGGGGAGGAGGAGGAGAGCGGAGAGAGAAGTAGAGGGGAGGAGGAGGAGAGAGAGGACGTAGAGAGAGGAAGTAGAGGGGGGAGGAGGAGGAGAGGACGAGAGAGAAGTAGAGGGGGGAGGAGGAGGAGAGAGAGAAGTAGAGAGAAGTAGAGGGGGAGGAGGAGGAGGAGGACGAGAGAGAAGTAGAGGGGGAGGAGGAGGAGAGGACGTAGAGAAGAGAAGGAGGAGAGGGGGAGGAGAGGGGGAGGAGGAGGAGAGCGGAGAGAGAGAAGTAGAGGGGGAGGAGGAGGAGAGGACGTGAGAGAGAAGTAGAGGGGGAGGAGGAGGAGAGGACGGAGAGAGAGAAGTAGAGGGGGAGGAGGAGGAGAGAGAGAGAAGTAGAGAGAAGTAGAGGGGGAGGAGGAGGAGAGGACGAGAGAGAAGTAGAGGGGGAGGAGGAGGAGAGGACGTAGAGAGAAGTAGAGGGGGAGGAGGAGGAGAGGACGAGAGAGAAGTAGAGGGGGAGGAGGAGGAGAGGGACGAGAGAGAAGTAGAGGGGGAGGAGGAGAGAGACGTAGAGAGAAGTAGAGGGGGAGGAGGAGGAGAGACAGAGAGAAGTAGAGGGGGGAGGAGGAGGAGAGGACGAGAGAGAAGTAGAGGGGGGAGGAGGAGGAGAGGACGGAGAGAGAGAAGTAGAGGGGGAGGAGGAGGAGAGGACGTAGAGAGAAGTAGAGGGGGAGGAGGAGGAGAGGACATAGAGAGAAGTAGAGGGGGAGGAGGAGGAGAGGACGGAGAGAGAAGTAGAGGGGGAGGAGGAGGAGAGGACGAGAGAGAAGTAGAGGGGGAGGAGGAGGAGAGAGGACGAGAGAGAAGTAGAGGGGGAGGAGGAGGAGAGGACGTAGAGAGAAGTAGAGGGGGAGGAGGAGGAGAGGACGAGAGAGAAGTAGAGGGGGAGGAGGAGGAGAGGACGTAGAGAGAAGTAGAGGGGGAGGAGGAGGAGAGGACGAGAGAGAAGTAGAGGGGGAGGAGGAGGAGAGGACGAGAGAGGAGAAGTAGAGGGGAGGAGGAGGAGAGGACGAGAGAGAAGTAGAGGGGGAGGAGGAGGAGAGGACGTAGAGAGAAGTAGAGGGGGAGGAGGAGGAGAGGACGAGAGAGAAGTAGAGGGGGAGGAGGAGAGAGGACGAGGAGGAGAGAGAGAAGTAGAGGGGGAGGAGGAGGAGGGACGGAGAGGAGAAGTAGAGGGGGAGGAGGAGGAGAGGACGAGAGAGAAGTAGAGGGGAGGAGGAGGAGAGGACGAGAGAGAAGTAGAGGGGGAGGAGGAGGAGAGGACGTAGAGAGAAGTAGAGGGGGAGGAGGAGGACGAGGAGAAGTAGAGGAGGACGAGAGAGAAGTAGAGGAGGAGGGAGAGAGAGGGGGAGGAGGAGAGGACGAGAGAGAAGTAGAGGGGGAGGAGGAGGAGAGGACGAGAGAGAAGTAGAGGGGGAGGAGGAGGAGAGGACGAGAGAAGTAGAGGGGGAGGAGGAGAGGGAGAAGTAGAGGAGGAGGAGGAGGGAGAGGACGTAGAGAGAAGTAGAGGGGGAGGAGGAGGAGAGGGACGAGAGAGAAGTAGAGGGGGAGGAGGAGGAGAGGACGAGAGAGAAGTAGAGGGGGAGGAGGAGGAGAGGACGAGAGAGAAGTAGAGGGGGAGGAGGAGGAGAGGACGTGAGAGAAGTAGAGGGGGAGGAGGAGGAGAGGACGTAGAGAGAAGGAGTAGAGGGGAGGAGGAGGAGAGGACGTAGAGAGAAGTAGAGAGGGGGAGGAGGAGGAGAGGACGAGAGAGAAGTAGAGGGGGGAGGGAGGAGGAGAGGACGTAGAGAGAAGTAGAGGGGGAGGAGGAGAGGAGAGGACGTAGAGAGAAGTAGAGGGGAGGGGGAGGA
Source organism: Oncorhynchus nerka (assembly GCF_034236695.1). Taxonomy (NCBI): domain Eukaryota; kingdom Metazoa; phylum Chordata; class Actinopteri; order Salmoniformes; family Salmonidae; genus Oncorhynchus; species Oncorhynchus nerka. The sequence goes on along the minus strand of NC_088397.1, from coordinate 98,044,241 downwards.
GGAGGAGGAGAGAGAAGTAGAGAGGAGAAGTAGAGAAGTAGGGGGGAGGAGGAGGAGAGGACGTAGAGAGAAGTAGAGGGGGAGGAGGAGGAGGAGAGAGACGTAGAGAGAGAAGTAGAGGGGGAGGAGGAGGAGGAGGACGTAGAGAGAAGTAGAGGGGGAGGAGGAGGAGGAGAGGACGTAGAGAGGAGGAGAGAGGGGGAGGAGGAGGAGAGGACGTAGAGAGAAGTAGAGGGGGAGGAGGAGAGGAGGGACGTAGAGAGAAGTAGAGGGGGAGGAGGAGGAGAGGACATAGAGAGAAGTAGAGGGGGAGGAGGAGGAGAGGGACGAGAGAGAAGTAGAGGGGGAGGAGGAGGAGGGACGTGAGAGAAGAGAGGGGGAGGAGGAGGAGGAGAGGGGGGGAGGAGGAGAGAGAGAGAGTAGAGGGGGAGGAGGAGGAGAGGAGAAGTAGAGAGAAGTAGAGGGGGAGGAGGAGGAGAGGACGGAGAGAAGTAGAGGGGGGAGGAGGAGGAGAGGACGGAGAGGGAGAAGTAGAGGGGGAGGAGGAGGAGAGGACGTAGAGAGAAGTAGAGGGGGAGGAGGAGGAGGAGAGGAGTAGAGAGAAGTAGAGGGGGAGGGAGGAGGAGAGGACGTAGAGAAAGTAGAGGGGGAGGAGGAGGAGAGGACGTAGAGAGAAGTAGAGGGGGAGGAGGAGGAGAGGACGAGAGAGAAGTAGAGGGGGAGGAGGAGAGAGGAGAGGAGAGAGAGAGTAGAGGGGGAGGAGTAGAGGAGGAGGAGGACGAGAGAGAAGTAGAGGGGGAGGAGGAGGAGAGGACGAGAGAGAAGTAGAGGGGGAGGAGGAGGGGAGAGGAGGGAGAGAGAAGTAGAGGGGGAGGAGGAGGAGAGGACGGAGAGAGAAGTAGAGGGGGGAGGAGGAGGGAGGAGAGAAGTAGAGACGTAGAGAGAAGTAGAGGGGGGAGGAGGAGGAGAGAGGACGAGAGAGAAGTAGAGGGGGAGGAGGAGGAGAGGACGTAGAGAGAAGTAGAGGGGGAGGAGGAGGAGAGAGAGGGGGAGGAGGAGGAGAGGACGAGAGAGTAGAGGGGGAGGAGGAGAGAGTAGAGAGAAGTAGAGGAGGAGGAGGAGGACGAGAGAGAAGTAGAGGGGAGGAGGAGAGAGGACGTGAGAGAGAAGTAGAGGGGGAGGAGGAGGAGAGGACGAGAGAGAAGTAGAGGGGGAGGAGGAGGAGAGGAAGTAGAGAGAAGTAGAGAGGGGAGGAGGAGGAGAGGGCGTAGAGAGAAGTAGAGGGGGGAGGAGGAGGAGAGGACGTAGAGAGAAGTAGAGAGGGGGGAGGAGGAGAGGACGTGAGAGAGAAGTAGAGGGGGAGGAGGAGGAGAGGACGTAGAGAGAAGTAGAGGGGGAGGAGGAGGAGAGGACGTAGAGAGAAGTAGAGGGGGAGGAGGAGGAGAGGACGTAGAGGGGGAGAAGAGGGGGGAGGAGGGGGAGGAGAGGACGAGAGAGAAGTAGAGGGGGAGGAGGAGGGAGGGAGAGAGAGAGAAGAGAGGGGAGGAGGAGGAGGGAGGAGAGAGAAGTAGAGGGGGGAGGAGGAGGAGAGGGGTAGAGAGAGAAGTAGAGGGGAGGAGGAGGAGAGGACGAGAGAGAAGTAGAGGGGGAGGAGGAGGAGGGACGAGAGAGAAGTAGAGGGGGAGGAGGAGAGGAGAGGAAGTAGAGAGAGAGTAGAGGGGGAGGAGGAGGAGGAGGAGAGACGAGAGAGAAGTAGAGGGGGAGGAGGAGGAGAGGACGAGAGAGAAGTAGAGGGGGGAGGAGGAGGAGAGGACGGAGAGAGAAGTAGAGGGGGAGGAGGAGGAGAGGGGCGTGAGAGAAGTAGAGGGGGGAGGAGGAGGAGAGGACGGAGAGAAGTAGAGGGGAGGGGAGGAGAGGAGAGGAAGTAGAGAGAAGGAGAGCGGAGAGGGGGAGGAGGAGAAGTAGAGGGGGAGGAGGAGAGAGAGGACGTAGAGAAGGGGGAGGAGGAGGAGAGGACGAGAGAGAAGTAGAGGGGGAGGAGGAGGAGAGGACGTAGAGAGAAGTAGAGGGGGAGGAGGAGGAGAGGGAGAGAGAAGTAGAGGGGGAGGAGGAGGAGAGGACGTAGAGAGGAAGTAGAGGGGAGGAGGAGGAGGAGGACGAGAGAGAAGTAGAGGGGGAGGAGGAGGAGAGGACGTAGAGAGAAGTAGAGGGGGAGGAGGAGGAGAGGACGTAGAGAGAAGTAGAGGGGGAGGAGGAGGAGAGGACGTGAGAGAAAGTAGAGGGGGGAGGAGGAGGAGAGGACGAGAGAGAAGTAGAGGGGGGAGGGAGGAGGGAGAGGAGAAGTAGAGAGAAGTAGAGGGGGGGGAGGAGGAGGAGAGGACGTAGAGAGAGAAGTAGAGGGGGAGGAGGAGAGGACGAGAGAGAAGTAGGAGAGGACGTAGAGAGAAGTAGAGGGGGAGGAGGAGGAGAGGACAGAGAGAAGTAGAAGGAGGAGAGGGAGGAGGAGGAGAGGACGTAGAGAGAAGTAGAGGGGGGAGGAGGAGGAGAGGACGAGAGAGAAGTAGAGGGGGAGGAGGAGGAGAGCGGAGGAGAGAGAAGTAGAGGGGGGAGGAGGAGGAGAGGACGAGAGAGAAGTAGAGGGGGAGGAGGAGGAGAGAGAGAGAGAAGTAGAGGGGGGAGGAGGAGAGGAGTAGAGAGAAGTAGAGGGGGAGGAGGAGAGGAGAGAGAAGTAGAGGGGGAGAGAGAGAGAGGACGAGAGAGAAGGGGGGGAGGGAGGAGGAGAGGACGAGAGAGAAGTAGAGGGGGAGGAGGAGGAGAGGACGTAGAGAGAAGTAGAGGGGGAGGAGGAGGAGAGGACGTAGAGAGAAGTAGAGGGGAGGAGGAGGAGAGGACGAGAGAGAAGTAGAGGGGGAGGAGGAGGAGAGGACGTAGAGAGAAGTAGAGGGGGAGGAGGAGGAGAGGACGTAGAGAGAAGTAGAGGGGGGAGGAGGAGAGGACGTAGAGAGAAGTAGAGGGGGAGGAGGAGGAGAGGACGTAGAGAGAAGTAGAGGGGGGGAGGAGGAGGAGGGACGAGAGAGAAGTAGAGGGGGAGGAGGAGGAGGAGAGGACGTAGAGAGAAGTAGAGGGGAGGAGGAGGAGAGGGACGTAGAGAGAAGTAGAGGGGGGAGGAGGAGGAGAGGACGGAGAGAGAAGTAGAGGGGGAGGAGGAGGAGAGGACGTAGAGAGAAGTAGAGGAGGAGGGAGGAGGAGGAGAGGAGAGAGGAGGAGGAGAGGACGAGAGAAGGGGAGGAGGAGGAGAGGACGAGAGAGAAGTAGAGGGGGAGGAGGAGGAGGGGAGAGGAGAAGAGAGAGAGGAGTAAGAGGGGGAGGAGGAGGAGAGGACGGAGAGAGAGAGAGGGGAGGAGGAGAGGGGGAGGAGGAGGAGAGGAGAGGGGTGAGAGAAGGAGAGGGGGAGGAGGGGAGGAGAGGAAGTAGAGAGAAGTAGAGGGGGGGGAGGAGGAGGAGAGGACGTAGAGAGAAGTAGAGAGGGGGGGAGGAGGAGGAGGAGAGGACGAGAGAGAAGTAGAGGGGGAGGAGGAGGAGAGGACGTAGAGAGAAGTAGAGGGGAGGAGGAGGAGAGGACGTAGAGAGAAGTAGAGGGGGGGAGGAGGAGGAGAGGACGAGAGAAGTAGAGGGGGAGAGAGGAGGAGGAGGAGGAGAGGACGAGAGAGAAGTAGAGGGGAGGAGGAGGAGAGGACGTGAGAGAGAAGTAGAGGGGGAGGAGGAGGAGAGGACGTAGAGAGAGAAGTAGAGGGGGAGGAGGAGGAGAGGACGAGAGAGAAGTAGAGGGGGAGGAGGAGGAGAGAGAGACGGGGGGAGGAGAGGAGAGGACGTAGAGAGAAGGGGGGGGAGGAGGAGGAGACGAGAGAGAAGTAGAGGGGGAGGAGGAGGAGAGAGAAGTAGAGGGGAGGAGGAGGAGAGGACGAGAGAGAAGTAGAGGAGGAGGAGGAGAGGACGTAGAGAGAAGTAGAGGGGGGAGGAGGAGAGAGAAAATGGAGGAGGAGGAGAGAGAGAGAGGGGAGGAGAGGTGAGGAGAGAGGACGTAGAGAGAAGTAGAGGGGGAGGAGGAGGAGAGGACGTAGAGAGAAGTAGAGGAGGAGGAGGAGGTAGAGAGGGGAGAGAAGTAGAGGGGGAGGAGGAGGAGAGGACGTAGAGAGAAGTAGAGGGGGAGGAGGAGGAGAGGACGAGAGAGAAGTAGAGGGGGGAGGAGGAGGAGAGGACGAGAGAGAAGTAGAGGGGGAGGAGGAGGAGAGGACGGAGAGAGAAGTAGAGGGGGAGGAGGAGGAGGAGACGAGAGAGAAGTAGAGGGGGAGGAGGAGGAGGAGGAGACGAGAGAGAAGTAGAGGGGGAGGAGGAGAGGACGAGAGAGAAGTAGAGGGGGAGGAGGAGGAGGAGAGGAGAAGTAGAGGGGAGAGAGAAGTAGAGGGGGAGGAGGAGGAGAGGACGAGAGAGAAGTAGAGGGGGAGGAGGAGAGAGACGAGAGAGAAGTAGAGGGGGAGGAGGAGGAGAGGACGTAGAGAGAAGTAGAGGGGGAGGAGGAGGAGGAGAGAGGACGAGAGAGAAGTAGAGGGGGAGGAGGAGGAGAGGGACGAGAGAGAAGTAGAGGGGGAGGAGGAGGAGGAGGAGGAGAGACGAGAGAGAAGTAGAGGGGGAGGAGGGAGGAGAGGACGAGAGAGGGGGGAGGAGGAGGAGAGGACGAGAGAAGTAGAGAGAAGAGAGAGGGGGGAGGAGGAGAGAGGACGAGAGAGAAGTAGAGGGGGAGGAGGAGGAGAGGACGAGAGAGAAGTAGAGGGGGAGGAGGAGGAGGGACGAGAGAGAAGTAGAGGGGGGGGGAGGAGGAGAGAGGACGAGAGAGAAAGTAGAGGGGGAGGAGGAGGAGAGGACGAGAGAGAAGGGGAGAGGGGGAGGAGGAGGAGGGAGGAGAGAGAAGTAGAGGGGGGAGGAGGAGGAGAGGACGAGAGAGAAGTAGAGGGGGAGGAGGAGGAGAGGAGAGAGAGAAGTAGAGGGGGAGGAGGAGGAGAGGACGTAGAGAGAAGTAGAGGGGGAGGAGGAGGAGAGGACGAGAGAGAAGTAGAGGGGGGGAGGAGGAGGAGAGGACGAGAGAGAGAAGTAGAGGGGGGAGGAGGAGGAGAGGACGAGAGAGAAGTAGAGGGGGAGGAGGAGGAGAGGAGAGAGAGAAGTAGAGGGGGGAGGAGGAGGAGAGAGCGTAGAGAGAAGTAGAGGGGGGAGGAGGAGGAGAGGACGAGAGAGAAGTAGAGGGAGAAGTAGAGGAGGAGGAGAGGACGAGAGAGAAGTAGAGGGGGGAGAAGGAGGAGGAGGAGGACGTAGAGAGAAGTAGGGGGGAGGAGGAGGAGAGACGAGAGAGAAGTAGAGGGGGAGGATAGACATAGGAAGTAGAGGACCGAGAGAGAGAAGTAGAGGGGGAGGAGGAGGAGAGGAGACATAGAGAGAAGTAGAGGGGGAGAATAGAGGAGGAGGAGAAGGACGAGAGAGAAGTAGAGGGGGAGGAGGAGAGGGGGGGAGAGGACGAGAGAAAGTAGAGGGAGGAGGAGGAGAGGAGAACACCGTAGAGAGAAGTAGAGGGGGAGGAGGAGGACATAAGGAGAGAGAGAAGTAGAGGGGGGAGTGAGGAGGAGAGGACAGAGAGATGACGTACAACAGGAGGAGGAGGAGAGGACGAGAGAGAAGTAGAGGGGGAGGAGAGGAGAGGACGTAGAGAGAAGTAGAGGGGGAGGAGGAGGAGAGGACGAGAGAGAAGTAGAGGGGGGAGGAGGAGGAGAGGACGAGAGAGAAGTAGAGGGGAGGAGGAGAGGAGAGGACGAGAGAGAAGTAGAGGGGAGGAGGAGGAGGAGAGACGAGAGAGAAGAGAAGGAGGAGGAGGGGAGAGAGAAGGAGGGGGGAGGAGGGAGGAGAGAGACGAGAGAGAAGTAGAGGGGGAGGAGGAGGAGAGACGAGAGAGAAGAGAGGGGGAGGAGGAGGAGAGGACGAGAGAGAAGTAGAGGGGGAGGAGAGGAGGAGAGGACGTAGAGAGAAGTAGAGGGGGGAGGAGGAGGAGAGGACGTAGAGAGAAGTAGAGGGGGAGGAGGAGGAGAGGGACGAGAGAGAAGTAGAGGGGGAGGAGGAGGAGAGACGTTGAGAGAAGTAGAGGGGGGGAGGAGGAGGAGAGGACGAGAGAGAAGTAGAGGGGGGAGGAGGAGGAGAGGACGAGAGAGAAGTAGAGGGGGAGGAGGAGGAGAGACGGAGAGAGAAGACAGAGGGGAGGAGGAGGAGAGGACGTAGAGAGAAGTAGAGGGGAGGAGGAGGAGACCGTATATAGACGACGTTAGAGAGAAGTAGAGGGGGGAGGAGGAGAGGACGTAGAACAGTATATAGACATAATATGACGTTACAGAGAAGTAGAGGACATAGTACGTTAGAGTATATAGGGGAGGATAATATGACGAGGACGTAGACATAATATGAGTTAAGGAGGAGGAGATATAGACATAGGAGGAGGGAGGGAGGGGAGGAGGGGAGGAGAGGACGTAACAGAAGTCAGAGAGAAGTAGAGGGGGGGAGGAGGAGGGACGTAGAGAGAAGAGAGGGGAGGATAGAGTGGGGGAGAACCCTAGCCTGGAGGAGACTAGAGGAGAGTATGTTTATTTATTTCCTATTTTGTATTTTATTAACTATATTTACTACGTTACAACACCGTATATAGACATAATATGACGTTACAACACCGTATATAGACATAATATGACGTTACAACACCGTATATAGACATAATATGACGTTACAACACCGTATATAGACATAATATGACGTTACAACACCGTATATAGACATAATATGACGTTACAACACCGTATATAGACATAATATGACGTTACAACACCGTATATAGACATATATGACATTGACTAGAGGGGATACATGGAGTGGGGGCTCACTCCAACCCTCAGCCTGGAGGGTTGACTAGAGGGGATACATGGAGTGGGGGCTCACTCCAACCCTCAGCCTGGAGGGTTGACTAGATGGGATACATGGAGTGGGGGCTCACTCCAACCCTCAGCCTGGAGGGTTGACTAGAGGGGATACATGGAGTGGGGGCTCACTCCAACCCTCAGCCTGGAGGGTTGACTAGAGGGGATACATGGAGTGGGGGCTCACTCCAACCCTCAGCCTGGAGGGTTGACTAGAGGGGATACATGGAGTGGGGGCTCACTCCAACCCTCAGCCTGGAGGGTTGACTAGAGGGGATACATGGAGTGGGGTCACCCAACCCTCAGCCTGGAGGGTTGACTAGAGGGGATACATGGAGTGGGGGCTCACTCCAACCCTCAGCCTGGAGGATTGGCTAGAGGGGATACATGGAGTGGGGACTCACTCCAACCCTCAGCCTGGAGGATTGGCTAGAGGGGATACATGGAGTGGGGGCTCACTCCAACCCTCAGCCTGGAGGATTGGCTAGAGGGGATACATGGAGTGGGGGCTCACTCCAACCCTCAGCCTGGAGGGTTGACTAGAGGGGATACATGGAGTGGGGGCTCACTCCAACCCTCAGCCTGGAGGATTGGCTAGAGGGGATACATGGAGTGGGGACTCACTCCAACCCTCAGCCTGGAGGGTTGACTAGAGGGGATACATGGAGTGGGGACTCACTCCAACCCTCAGCCTGGAGGATTGACTAGAGGGGATACGAGGAGTGGGGGCTCACTCCAACCCTCAGCCTGGAGGATTGACTAGAGGGGATACATGGAGTGGGGCTCACCCAACCTCAGCCTGGAGGGTTGACTAGAGGGGATACATGGAGTGGGGGCTCACTCCAACCCTCAGCCTGGAGGGTTGACTAGAGGGGATACATGGAGTGGGGGCTCACTCCAACCCTCAGCCTGGAGGTTTGACTAGAGGGGATACGAGGAGTGGGGGCTCACTCCAACCCTCAGCCTGGAGGCTTGACTAGAGGGGATACATGGAGTGGGGGCTCACTCCAACCCTCAGCCTGGAGGGTTGACTAGAGGGGATACATGGAGTGGGGGGCTCACTCCAACCCTCAGCCTGGAGGATTGGCTAGAGGGGATACATGGAGTGGGGACTCACTCCAACCCTCAGCCTGGAGGGTTGACTAGAGGGGATACATGGAGTGGGGGCTCACTCCAACCCTCAGCCTGGAGGCTTGACTAGAGGGGATACATGGAGTGGGGGCTCACTCCAACCCTCAGCCTGGAGGGTTGACTAGAGGGGATACATGGAGTGGGGGCTCACTCCAACCCTCAGCCTGGAGGATTGGCTAGAGGGGATACATGGAGTGGGGACTCACTCCAACCCTCAGCCTGGAGGGTTGACTAGAGGGGATACATGGAGTGGGGACTCACTCCAACCCTCAGCCTGGAGGATTGACTAGAGGGGATACGAGGAGTGGGGGCTCACTCCAACCCTCAGCCTGGAGGATTGACTAGAGGGGATACATGGAGTGGGGGCTCACTCCAACCCTCAGCCTGGAGGTTTGACTAGAGGGGATACGAGGAGTGGGGACTCACTCCAACCCTCAGCCTGGAGGATTGGCTAGAGGGGATACATGGAGTGGGGGCTCACTCCAACCCTCAGCCTGGAGGATTGACTAGAGGGGATACGAGGAGTGGGGGCTCACTCCAACCCTCAGCCTGGAGGATTGACTAGAGGGGATACATGGAGTGGGGGCTCACTCCAACCCTCAGCCTGGAGGATTGACTAGAGGGGATACGAGGAGTGGGGGCTCACTCCAACCCTCAGCCTGGAGGATTGACTAGAGGGGATACATGGTGTGGGGGCTCACTCCAACCCTCAGCCTGGAGGATTGACTAGAGGGGATACGAGGAGTGGGGACTCACTCCAACCCTCAGCCTGGAGGTTTGACTAGAGGGGATACGAGGAGTGGGGACTCACTCCAACCCTCAGCCTGGAGGATTGACTAGAGGGGATACGAGGAGTGGGGGCTCACTCCAACCCTCAGCCTGGAGGATTGACTAGAGGGGATACGAGGAGTGGGGACTCACTCCAACCCTCAGCCTGGAGGATTGACTAGAGGGGATACGAGGAGTGGGGGCTCACTCCAACCCTCAGCCTGGAGGATGTTTTTGTAAGACACATGAAGGGCTGAGTTAACAGT
>NC_088397.1:97827572-98030072 GCF_034236695.1 Oncorhynchus nerka | reverse complement strand
TCCTAAACGATATCATAACCGCCATCGATAAGAGACAATACTGTGCAGCCGTCTTCATCGACCTGGCCAAGGCTTTCGACTCTGTCAATCACCGCATTCTTATCATCAGACTCAACAGTCTTGGTTTCTCAAATGATTGCCTCGCCTGGTTCACCAACTACTTCTTTGATAGAGTTCAGTGTGTCAAATCGGAGGGCCTGTTGTCCGGACCTCTGGCAGTCTCTATGGGGGTGCCACAGGGTTCAATTCTCGGGCCGACTCTTTTCTCTGTATATATCAACGATGTCTCTCTTGCTGCGGGTGATTCCCTGATCCACCTCTACGCAGACGACACCATTCTGTATACATCTGGCCCTTCTTTGGACACTGTGTTAACTAACCTCCAGATGAGCTTCAATGCCATATAACTCTCCTTCCGTGGCCTCCAACAGCTCTTAAACACTAGTCAAACCAAATGCATGCTTTTCAACCGATCACTGCCCGCACCCGCCCGCCCGACTAGCATTACTACTCTGGACGGTTCTGACTTAGAATATATGGACAACCACAAATATCTAGGTGTCTGGTTAGACTGTAAACTCTCCTTCCAGACTCACATTAAACATCTCCAATCCAGAATTAAATCTAAGCATCCTTCACTCATGCTACCAAACATACCCTCGTAAAACTGACTATCCTGCCGATCCTTGACTTCGGCGATGTAATTTACAAAATAGCCTCAAACACTCTACTCAGCAAATTGGATGCAGTCTATCACAGTGCCATCCGTTTTGTCACCAAAGCCCCATATACTACCCACCATTGCGACCTGTATGTTCTCGTTGGCTGGCCCTCACTTCATATTCGTCGCCAAACCCATTGGCTCCAGGTCATCTATAAGTCTTTGCTAGGAAAAGCCCCGCCTTATCTCAGCTCACTGGTCACCATAGCAGCACCCACTTGTAGCACACGCACCAGCAGGTATTTCTCACTGGTCACCCCCAAAGCCAATTCCTCCTTTGGTCGTCTTTCCTTCCAGTTCTCTGCTGCCAATGACTGGAACGAACTTCAAAAATCACTGAAGCTGGAGACCCATATCTCCCTCACTAACTTTAAGCATCAGCTGTCAGAGCAGCTTACCGATCATTGCACCTGTACATAGCCCATCTGTAAACAGCCCACCCAACTACCTCATCCCGATGTTATTATTTATTTTGTTGCTCCTTTGCACCCCAGTATCTCTACTTGCACATTCATCTTCTGCACACCTATCACTCCAGTGTTTAATTGCTAAATTGTAATTATTTTGCTATCCTACCTGGTTAAATAAAGGTGTTCTCAGCTGGCCTACCTGGTTAAATAAAGGTGTTCTCAACTGGCTTACCTGGTTAAATAAAGGTGTTCTCAACTGGCTTACCTGGTTAAATAAAGGTGTTCTCAACTAGCCTACCTGGTTAAATAAAGGTGTTCTCAACTGGCTTACCTGGTTAAATAAAGGTGTTCTCAACTGGCTTACCTGGTTAAATAAAGGTGTTCTCAACTGGCTTACCTGGTTAAATAAAGGTGTTCTCAACTGGCTTACCTGGTTAAATAAAGGTGTTCTCAACTGGCTTACCTGGTTAAATAAAGGTGTTCTCAACTGGAGAAAGCAGCGTCTGGTTGCTCCTCATTACACACCACGGACCAGCAGCGTCTGGTTGCTCCTCATTACACACCACGGACCAGCAGCGTCTGGTTGCTCCTCATTACACACCACGGACCAGCAGCGTCTGGTTGCTCCTCATTACACACCACGGACCAGCAGCGTCTGGTTGCTCCTCATTACACACCACGGACCAGCAGCGTCTGGTTGCTCCTCATTACACACCACGGACCAGCAGCGTCTGGTTGCTCCTCATTACACACCACGGACCAGCAGCGTCTGGTTGCTCCTCATTACACACCACGGACCAGCAGCGTCTGGTTGCTCCTCATTACACACCACGGACCAGCAGCGTCTGTTTGCTCCTCATTACACATCACGGACCAGCAGCGTCTGGTTGCTCCTCATTACACACCACGGACCAGCAGCGTCTGGTTGCTCCCCATTACACACCACGGACCAGCAGCGTCTGGTTGCTCCTCATTACACACCACGGACCAGCAGCGTCTGGTTGCTCCTCATTACACACCACAGACCAACAGCATCTGGTTGCTCCTCATTACACACCACGGACCAGCAGCGTCTGGTTGCTCCTCATTACACACCACGGACCAGCAGCGTCTGGTTGCTCCTCATTACACACCACGGACCAGCAGCGTCTGGTTGCTCCTCATTACACACCACGGACCAGCAGCGTCTGGTTGCTCCTCATTACACACCACGGACCAGCAGCGTCTGGTTGCTCCTCATTACACACCACGGACCAGCAGCGTCTGGTTGCTCCTCATTACACACCACGGACCAGCAGCGTCTGGTTGCTCCTCATTACACACCACGGACCAGCAGCGTCTGGTTGCTCCTCATTACACACCACGGACCAGCAGCGTCTTGTTGCTCCTCATTACACACCACGGACCAGCAGCGTCTGGTTGCTCCTCATTACACACCACGGACCAGCAGCGTCTGGTTGCTCCTCATTACACACCACCGACCAGCAGCGTCTGGTTGCTCCTCATTACACACCACAGACCAGCAGCGTCTGGTTGCTCCTCATTACACACCACAGACCAACAGCGTCTGGTTGCTCCTCATTACACACCACAGACCAGCAGCGTCTGGTTGCTCCTCATTACACACCACAGACCAGCAGCGTCTGGTTGCTCCTCATTACACACCACAGACCAACAGCGTCTGGTTGCTCCTCATTACACACCAAAGACCAGCAGCGTCTGGTTGCTCCTCATTACACACCACAGACCAGCAGCGTCTGGTTGCTCCTCATTAAACACCACGGACCAGCAGCGTCTGGTTGCTCCTCATTACACACCACGGACCAGCAAATAATCTTTACATCAACACCATTCGGCCCACTGTATTACATATAGCTGCATAGAGACTAGCTAGATAATTGGCACATTTAGTTTGAATGTTTGGCAGTGTTAGGAGAACGTAGGGTAGGATTCACAAATGAATAGATCCTTTTGATAAAATATATCAAATAAAGACGTTAGTTGGGAAATGTTTTAAGGCGTCCTCTGTTATTTCCCTATGGGGAAGCACTGGTCATGTACTGAATAACTAAGTTGACCTTTTCTTAAGAAGAAGGGGAAATGTTTTAAGGCATCCTCTGTTATTTCCCTACGGGGAAGCACTGGCGGCAGCGTAGCCTAGTGGTTAGAGCGTTGGACTAGTAACCGGAAGGTTGCAAGTTCAAACCCCCGAGCTGACAAGGTACAAATCTGTCGTTCTGCCCCTGAACAGGCAGTTAACCCACTGTTCCCAGGCCGTCATTGAAAATAAGAATGCGTTCTTAACTGACTTGCCTAGTAAAATAAAGGTAAAATAAATAAACTGGTCATGTACTGAATAACTAAGTTGACCTTTTCCTTAAGAAGAAGGGGAAATGTTTTAAAATATATTGTAGTAAGTAGACTTGTATGAGTGTGCTATTATGTATAATAATGTTCTGATACGATTTAATGGTAGGAAGGCTTTCTGTTAGATGGGGCTTTAAAAGCCTGTGGTGTGTGTGTGTGTGTGGACAGGCTCGCTCACAGTGTCTGCACACGGTGCAGGCAGGCATTTCTGTGTCTGTATGTCAGAGAGGGGGAAGGGATGGTTGTTATTCTGGTAGCAGTAGGCCAGCCCTCCCTCTGCTGTTGTCACATGGTCTCTAGGATGCATCTGAAATGGCACCCTATTCCCTATATAGTACACTACTTTAGAATGGCACCCTATTCCCTATATAGTACACTACTTTAGAATGGCACATTGCACTATATATAGGGAATAGGGTGCCATTCTATGTTGGGATAACAGTGACTGGCTGCCTGAGGCACAGTGAAGAAAGAATCTCTCTCTCTCTCTCTCTCTCTCTCTCTGTCTCTCTCTCTCTCTCTCTCAGTGTCTCTCTCTCTCTCTCTCTCTCAAACAGTTGACTTGGTGTCGAACACCAAACTCTAATCTAAAGCAGTTCAGATAAACACAACTAGTTTTAATCAATACAAACCTTGTTGTTTCAACTATACTAATAAAACCCAAGATGTGTCCCAAATGACTACTTTTGGCAAGAGTCCTATGGGCCCCTATGAGAGGCACTACCTTCTCTATGGGTCCTGGTCAAAAGTAGTGCACTATACTGAATAGTGTATAGGATGCCATTTGTGATGTAACACTGGTGCAGGCAACAGTTGGGGAGGTGCTGTTCTACTCTACTCTGTAGAGGACCGTGGGCCCTACTCTACTCTGTAGAGGACCGTGGGCTCTACTCTACTCTGTAGAGGACCGTGGGCTCTACTCTACTCTGTAGAGGACCGTGGGCTCTACTCTACTCTGTAGAGGGCCGTGGGCTCTACTCTACTCTGTAGAGGACCGTGGGCCCTACTCTACTCTGTAGAGGACCGTGGGCCCTACTCTACTCTGTAGAGGACCGTGGGCTCTACTCTCTGACGTTCTACCAGCTGTAGAGGACCGTGGGCTCTACTCTCTGACGTTCTACCAGATGTAGAGGACCGTGGGCCCTACTCTACTCTGTAGAGGACCGTGGGCCCTACTCAACTCTGTAGAGGACCGTGGGCCCTACTCTCTGACGTTCTACCAGATGTAGAGGACTGTGGGCCCTACTCTACTCTGTAGAGGACCGTGGGCCCTACACTACTCTGTAGAGGACCGTGGGCCCTACTCAACTCTGTAGAGGACCGTGGGCCCTACTCAACTCTGTAGAGGACCGTGGGCCCTACTCAACTCTGTAGAGGACCGTGGGCCCTACTCTACTCTGTAGAGGACCGTGGGCCCTACTCTACTCTGTAGAGGACCGTGGGCCCTACTCTACTCTGTAGAGGACTGTGGGCCCTACTCTCTGACGTTCTACCAGCTGTAGAGGACCGTGGGCTCTACTCTCTGACGTTCTACCAGCTGTAGAGGACCGTGGGCTCTACTCTCTGACGTTCTACCAGCTGTAGAGGACCGTGGGCTCTACTCTCTGACGTTCTACCAGCTGTAGAGGACCGTGGGCTCTACTCTACTCTGTAGAGGACCGTGGGCTCTACTCTCTGACGTTCTACCAGCAGTAGATGACCGTGGGCTCTACTCTACTCTGTAGAGGACCGTGGGCTCTACTCTACTCTGTAGAGGACCGTGGGCTCTACACTCTGACGTTCTACCAGCCGTAGAGGACCGTGGGCTCTACACTCTGACGTGCTACCAGCTGTAGAGGACCGTGGGCTCTACACTCTGACGTGCTACCAGCTGTAGAGGACCGTGGGCTCTACACTCTGACGTTCTACCAGCTGTAGAGGACCGTGGGCTCTACACTCTGACGTTCTACCAGCTGTAGAGGACCGTGGGCTCTACTCTCTGACGTTCTACCAGCTGTAGAGGACCGTGGGCTCTACACTCTGACGTGCTACCAGCTGTAGATGACCGTGGGCTCTACTCTACTCTGTAGAGGACCGTGGGCTCTACTCTACTCTGTAGAGGACCGTGGGCTCTACTCTCTGACGTTCTACCAGCTGTAGAGGACCGTGGGCTCTACACTCTGACGTTCTACCAGCAGTAGACGACCGTGGGCTCTACTCTCTGACGTGCTACCAGCTGTAGAGGACCGTGGGCTCTACTCTACTCTGTAGAGGACCGTGGGCTCTACTCTCTGACGTGCTACCAGCTGTAGAGGACCGTGGGTTCTACTCTACTCTGTAGAGGACCGTGGGCCCTACTCTCTGACGTTCTACCAGCTGTAGAGGACCGTGGGCTCTACTCTCTGACGTTCTACCAGCTGTAGAGGACCGTGGGCTCTACTCTCTGACGTTCTACCAGCAGTAGAGGACCGTGGGCTCTACTCTACTCTGTAGAGGACCGTGGGCTCTACTCTCTGACGTTCTACCAGCTGTAGAGGACCGTGGGCTCTACACTAAACAAGTGTATACATTTACTCATGCTATTTGGGTTAATATGCAAAAGAAAGACATGAAAACTAATAGGCCTAATTTCTCCTAAAATAAGTGTAACACACCTTAAAACACCTTGTGACAAACGTAAAATATAAACACGTAAAATAATAACACATTCGACTGGTAGATAATAAGTGACTTGTTATAGTTTCTAACTGGTATAACCTGTTATTACCGTGATAAACAGTGTCAGACAGAACAGATCCTGTAGAACGAAGCATTTCAGTTCTATAACTGACCAGCACACAGCTTTACGACACTTGTATGACAGCTGGCATGAACGTGTGTGAGCTGTGTGTGTGTGTGTGTGTCAGCTGTGTGTGTGTGTGTGTCAGCTGTGTGTGTGTGTGTGTGTTCGCGCTTCATCTGATCTTAGTGTCTTTCTCTCGGTGTGTTTACCCCAAATGGCTCCCTTTACAGTGCACTACTGTTGGTCACTACCCTGTCCAAAAGTAGTGCACTTTCAATAAGTAATATGCTATTTGTGACTCAACTTCAGTCTCCCTGTGAGGAGGACATGGCTGATATAAAATGGCAGTTGGTTCTTTTGTGGTGTTTTTTTTTTAATGGCGTGTCATGGCTGCTGTTGTGTCCCCGCCCTTCTTCTCCTCCATGCAGGCATCTGACGCAGTGATGTCACAAAGGAGGCGGGGCTGAAATAGGAAACCACAGCTTCCTGTTGACGAGACTGAGCCATGAAAGGGAAAGGCTGTGAACGCTTTAAATAGTACCCTTCGTAGTACACCAAGGCTCCTGGGAGGCTCTACTCAAAAGTAGTGGATTAAAATAGGGGTTAGGGTAGCATATGGGAGGCAGACTGAGGCTAGCAGGAAGAGTGTATGGCTGTGCTATTGGACTGCATCGGTTTTCTCTAAACGAACGAACGTAAAACGTTTAAGCCCTGTTTAACTATTATAAAGCTGAGCTCCAGAGTGACTTCAAGCCTTGTTTAACTATCGTAAAGCTGAGCTCCAGAGTGACTTCAAACCCTGTTTAACTATCGTAAAGCGGAGCTCCAGAGTGACTTCAAGCCTTGTTTAACTATCGTAAAGCTGAGCTCCAGAGTGACTTCAAGCCTTGTTTAACTATCGTAAAGCTGAGCTCCAGAGTGACTTCAAGCCCTGTAGACGTCTTAACCCTCAGACCATTTATAAAGTAGACGTCTTAACCCTCAGACCATTTATAAAGTAGACGTCTTAACCCTCAGACCATTTATAAAGTAGACGTCTTAACCCTCAGACCATTTATAAAGTCTTAACCCTCAGACCATTTATAAAGTCTTAACCCTCAGACCATTTATAAAGTAGACGTCTTAACCCTCAGACCATTTATAAAGTAGACGTCTTAACCCTCAGACCATTTATAAAGTAGACGTCTTAACTCTCAGGCCATTTATAAAGTAGACGTCTTAACCCTCAGACCCTCAGTCTTAACCCTCAGACCCTCAGTCTTAACCCTCAGACCATTTATAAAGTCTTAACCCTCAGACCATTTATAAAGTCTTAACCCTCAGACCATTTATAAAGTAGACGTCTTAACCCTCAGACCATTTATAAAGTAGACGTCTTAACCCTCAGACCATTTATAAAGTAGATGTCTTAACCCTCAGACCATTTATAAAGTCTTAACCCTCAGACCATTTATAAAGTAGACGTCTTAACCCTCAGACAATTTATAAAGTAGACGTCTTAACCCTCAGACCATGTATAAAGTAGACGTCTTAACCCTCAGACCATGTATAAAGTAGACGTCTTAACCCTCAGACCATTTATAAAGTAGACGTCTTAACCCTCAGACCATTTATAAAGTAGACGTCTTAACCCTCAGACCATTTATAAAGTAGACGTCTTAACCCTCAGACCATTTATAAAGTAGATGTCTTAACCCTCAGACCATTTATAAAGTCTTAACCCTCAGACCATTTATAAAGTAGACGTCTTAACCCTCAGACCATGTATAAAGTAGACGTCTTAACCCTCAGACCATGTATAAAGTAGACGTCTTAACCCTCAGACCATTTATAAAGTAGACGTCTTAACCCTCAGACCATTTATAAAGTAGACGTCTTAACTCTCAGACCATTTATAAAGTAGACGTCTTAACCCTCAGACCATTTATAAAGTAGACGTCTTACCCCTCAGACCATTTATAAAGTCTTAACCCTCAGACCATGTATAAAGTCTTAACCCTCAGACCATTTATAAAGTCTTAACCCTCAGACCATTTATAAAGTCTTAACCCTCAGACCATTTATAAAGTAGACGTCTTAACCCTCAGACCATTTATAAAGTAGACGTCTTAACCCTCAGACCATGTATAAAGTAGACGTCTTAACCCTCAGACCATTTATAAAGTAGACGTCTTAACCCTCAGACCATTTATAAAGTCTTAACCCTCAGACCATTTATAAAGTAGTCTTAACGTCATTTATAAAGTAGACGCCTTAACCCTCAGACCATTTATAAAGTAACCTCAGACCTTTAACCCTCAGACCATTTATAAAGTAGACGTCTTAACCCTCAGACCATTTATAAAGTAGACGTCTTAACCCTCAGACCATTTATAAAGTCTTAACCCTCAGACCATTTATAAAGTCTTAACCCTCAGACCATTTATAAAGTCTTAACCCTCAGACCATTTATAAAGTAGACGTCTTAACCCTCAGACAATTTATAAAGTAGACGTCTTAACCCTCAGACCATGTATAAAGTAGACGTCTTAACCCTCACACCATGTATAAAGTAGACGTCTTAACCCTCAGACCATTTATAAAGTAGACGTCTTAACTCTCAGGCCATTTATAAAGTAGACGTCTTAACCCTCAGACCCTCAGTCTTAACCCTCAGACCATTTATAAAGTCTTAACCCTCAGACCATTTATAAAGTCTTAACCCTCAGACCATTTATAAAGTAGACGTCTTAACCCTCAGACCATTTATAAAGTAGACGTCTTAACCCTCAGACCATTTATAAAGTAGACGTCTTAACCCTCAGACCATTTATAAAGTAGACGTCTTAACTCTCAGGCCATTTATAAAGTCTTAACCCTCAGACCATTTATAAAGTAGACGTCTTAACCCTCAGACAATTTATAAAGTAGACGTCTTAACCCTCAGACCATGTATAAAGTAGACGTCTTAACCCTCAGACCATTTATAAAGTAGACGTCTTAACCCTCAGACCATTTATAAAGTAGACGTCTTAACCCTCAGACCATTTATAAAGTAGACGTCTTAACCCTCAGACCATTTATAAAGTAGACGTCTTAACCCTCAGACCATTTATAAAGTAGATGTCTTAACCCTCAGACCATTTATAAAGTCTTAACCCTCAGACCATTTATAAAGTAGACGTCTTAACCCTCAGACCATGTATAAAGTAGACGTCTTAACCCTCAGACCATTTATAAAGTAGACGTCTTTAACCCTCAGACCATTTATAAAGTAGACGTCTTAACCCTCAGACCATTTATAAAGTAGACGTCTTAACCCTCAGACCATTTATAAAGTCTTAACCCTCAGACCATTTATAAAGTCTTAACCCTCAGACCATGTATAAAGTAGACGTCTTAACCCTCAGACCATTTATAAAGTAGACGTCTTAACCCTTGTTAACAAACTATAGTTTTGGCAAGTTGGTTAGGACGTCTACTTTGTACATGACACAAGTAATATTTCCAACAATTGTTTACAGACAGATTATTTCCCTTATATTTCACTGTATCACAATTCCAGTGGGTCAGAAGTTTACATACACTAAGTTGACTGTGCCTTTCAACAGCTTGGAAAATTCCAGGAAATTATGCCATGGCTTTAGAAGCTTCTGATAGGCTAATTGACATTATTTGAGTCAATTGGAGGTGTACCTGTGGATGTATTTCAAGGCCTACCTTCGAACTCAGTGCCTCTGCTTGACATCATGGGAAAATCAAAAGATATCAGTCAAGACCTTAGAAAGAAAAATCTATATCCACAGTAAAATGAGTCCTATATCGACATAACCTGAAACGCCGCTCCGTAAGGAAGAAGCCACTGCTCCAAAACCACCATAAAAAAGCCAGACTACGGTTTGAAACTGCACATGGGGACAAAGATCGTACTTTTTGGAGAAATGTCCTCTGGTCTGATGAAACAAAAATAGAACTGTTCGGCCACAATGACCATCGTTATGTTTGGAGGAAAAAGGGGAAGGCTTGCAAGCCGAAGAACACCATCCCAACCGTGAAGCACAGGGGTGGCAGCATCATGTTGTGGGGTTGCTTTGCTGCAGGAGGAACTGGTGCACTTCACAGAATAGATGGCATCATGAGGGAGGAAAATTATGTGGATATATTGAAGCAACATCTCAAGACATCAGTCAGGAAGTTAAAGCTTGGTCGCAAATGGGTCTTCCAAATGGACAATGACCCCAAGCATACTTCCAAAGTTGTGACAAAATGTCTTAAGGACAACAAAGTCAAGGTATTGGAGTGGCCATCACAAAGCCCTGGCCTCAATTCTATAGAAAATGTGTGGGCAGAACTGAAAAAGTGCTTGCGAGTAAAGAGGCCTACAAACCTGACTCAGTTACACCAGCTCTGTTAGGAGGAATGCGCCACAATTCCCCCCAACTTATTGTGGGAAGCTTGTGGAAGGCTACCCAAAACGTAACTGTTCCTGAAGGCTGTGTCTGTAGAGTCAGATAACGGTTCCTGATGGCTGTGTCTGTAGAGTCAGATAACTGTTCCTGAAGGCTGTGTCTGTAGAGTCAGATAACTGTTCCTGAAGGCTGTGTGTGATGGAAAGTAACACAGAAGACCGATAAGGCTCTGAGAGACACGTTGACAACGGTACAGGTGGAATAACATAGTTAACTGCAAAAATAATATTAAAAAAACACCAAACAAAGTGTTTTAGTAGGATGTCGGGACACCACAAGCTGCCAGAACATATTCAGTGCAACTTGGCAGCGCCTCGATTCTAGAAGTGTCTACAACTCCTATTGGAGGGATGTGACACCGTTCTTCCACGAGAAATTCCATCATTTGGTGTTTTTGTTGATGGTGGTGGGAAACCTCTGTCTCGGGCACCACTCCAGAATCTCCCGTAAGTGTTCAATAGGACTGAGACGACCACCGTGGCATATGGTTTTTCATGCTCATCACATCATTCAGTGACCACTGGTGCTGCCAATAAAAAGGTGTAATTTAGATTTCGCCATTGAGACTCCAATAAAGGTGTAATTGATATATACACCAAGTGTCCAAAACATTAAGGACTGTACTCTGTGGCCTCTGTAGCCCGTGGCCTCTGTAGCCTCCATAGCCACTGTTCACTCATTAGTAAAGAGAATAGAGAAAACACACTACTCACTAAAATTGTCCGTGGAAATCTCAAAATAACACAAAGTCCTTTCTCCACCCAGTGATCCAAAATGGCTTAAATAATAAAATCACAATCGAAAGATATGAGTTTTAATTCTCCATAGAAAAAAGAGAGACATAAATCAATTACAACCATGCAATTCTGTAGTACAGATCAGATTCACATCATTATGTAATGGTAATGGAGTAGGATCACTCCAGGGTGAAGTTTCCCCTCAGGTACAGATCTAGGATCAGCTTCCCCTTCCCACAATACTAATGTTAACAATTAGTGGGGGAAAATTCAAAAACTGACCCGAGACCAGCGTCTAGGGGCACCTTCAGTCTCCCCACACCACCTCAAGGAAGTCAATAACACCATCTGAGGTAAAACGACACGGGCCTGCCCCCTGGTGGTGGAAAATGGAGCTGGTTTTATTGGTAAACGGCCCTACCCCCTGGTGGTGGAAAATGGAGCTGGTTTTATTGGTAAACGGGCCTGCCCCCTGGTGGTGGAAAATGGAGCTGGTTTTATTGGTAAACGGCCCTACCCCCTGGTGGTGGAAAATGGAGCTGGTTTTATTGGTAAACGGCCATGTTTCTTTATAAATTAAAACTAAACTATGCCGGTAACACGATTGCAGTTGGAGGTTAGAACATAATAAAAAGAAAATAAACGTCCCTAAAGTCAGAATATGATTTGAGGAGAAGTCTTGGGACTAGCATGGTTGTTAGTCCCAACTCGAGTCGGGTAAGACGGTGTCAAACGAGAGGTCCTCTCTCTCTCAATGTCTTGTGGATCTCCTGTCAGTTTCTTTGGGAGGTTTTCAGCTTCCTTCTTGCATCCTTGTGCTTTTTACGGTACTCCTGGGAAAAAAAAACCATCAGAAAGACATTATCGTATACATTATTCTATATTGTATACATTATTCTATATTGTATCCATTATTCTATATTGTATACATTATTGTATCCATGATTCCATATTGTATACATTATTGTATCCATGATTCTATATTGTATACATGATTCCATATTGTATACATTATTGTATCCATGATTCTATATTGTATACATGATTCTATATTGTATACATTACCGTATACATGATTATACATTGTATACATTATCGTATCTATGATTCTATATTGTATACATTATTGTATCCATGATTCTATATTGTATACATGATTATACATTGTATACATTATCGTATACATGATTCTATATTGTATACATTATTGTATCCATGATTCTATATTGTATACATGATTATACATTGTATACATTATCGTATACATGATTCTATATTGTATACATTATTGTATCCATTATTCTATATTGTATACATTACCGTATACATGATTATACATTGTACACATTATTGTATATTGTATTCATTATTGTATACATGATTATACATTGTATTCATTATCGTATACATGATTATACATTGTATTCATTATCGTATACATGATTATACATTGTATTCATTATCGTATACATGATTATACATTGTATTCATTATCGTATGCACGATTCTATATTGTATACATGATTCTATATTGTATCCATTATTCTATATTGTATACATTACCGTATACATGATTCTATATTGTATACATTACGGTATACATGATTCTATATTGTATACATTACCGTATACATGATTCTATATTGTATACATTACCGTATACATGATTCTATATTGTATACATTATTGTATCCATGATTCTATATTGTATACATTACCGTATACATGATTATACATTGTATTCATTATCGTATACATGATTCTATATTGTATACATTATTGTATCCATGATTCTATATTGTATACATGATTCTATATTTTATACATTATCCTATTCATTATTCTATATTGTATACATTATTCTATTCTATAGTGTATACATGATTCTATATTGTATACATTATTCTATTCATTATTCTATATTGTATACATTATTCTATTCTATAGTGTATACATGATTCTATATTGTATACATTATCCTATTCATTATTCTATATTGTATACATTATTCTATTCTATATTGTATACATTATCCTATTAATTATTCTATATTGTATACATGATTCTATATTGTATACATGATTCTATATTGTATACATTATTCTATATTGTATACATGATTCTATATTGTATACATGATTCTATATTGTATACATTATTCTATTCTATATTGTATACATGATTCTATATTGTATACATGATTCTATATTGTATACATGATTCTATATTGTATACATTATTCTTTCTATATTGTATACATGATTCTATATTGTATACATTATCGTATACATACATGGGTACTTTTTTTTGTTGCTTTACTGACAATCATTATTTTACAAAGGAATCATTTTAAGTTATATTGAAAATTCTTAAATAATGTAATTTGACAGCAATCATTTACTAAAAATAACTGTATAATAGTTTTAAGTCCATTAAAGTGTCAGACAGACAGGGCCTGACCTCTATGAGTCCCGTCCTCTTCTCCTCCCACATCTCTCTTTGGTCCTCCAACTTGGATGACCTGCAGAACGCTTTAGGCCCCTCTGATTGGACAAAACAAAAGTGTGTCATGTTGATATTGTGATTATATGTTTTTAATACTTTTAAAAACATTTTTTTTTTTTTTAAATGTTGAAATTTTAAAACAACGTTCCTTTAGCCAAAAAAAAGAAAAGAAAGTGTGTTGTGACGGTGAAAAAAGGCCTAAAGTTACCTTTTAACCGTTCATCGTCGAGCCGGAAAAAGAAGAAAGCTTTCTTCGACGCCAGCGGCTCTCTAATGAACAGAAACAAACAGTTGACAAAGTAAAACATTTTTTTTTTTTTTTAACCTTTATTTTACTAGGCAAGTCAGTTAAGAACAAATTCTTATTTTCAATGACGGCCTGGGTTAACTGCCTGTTCAGGGGCAAAACGACAGATTTGTACCTTGGGGCAAAACCTTTCAGTTACTAGTCAGATTTGTACAACTTGTCAATAGCAAAGCAACCCATCTAATACCATCATGATCAATTGAAAAATAAATAAATAACCCATCTAATACCATCATAATCAATAGTCAAAGCAACCCATCTAATACCATCATAATCAATAGTCAAAGCAACCCATCTAATACCATCATAATCAATAGTCATAGCAACAGGGGCCTAACTATCGATACAGGTAAACAGGGGCCTAACTATCAATACAGGTAAACAGGGGCCTAACTATCAATACAGGTAAACAGGGGCCTAACTATCAATACAGGTAAACAGGGGCCTAACTATCAATACAGGTAAACAGGGGCCTAACTATCGATACAGGTAAACAGGGGCCTAACTATCGATACAGGTAAACAGGGGCCTAACTATCAATACAGGTAAACAGGGGCCTAACTGTGTCGATACAGGTAAACAGGGGCCCAACTATCGATACAGGTAAACAGGGACCTAACTATCAATACAGGTAAACAGGGGCCTAACTATCAATACAGGTAAACAGGGGCCTAACTATCGATACAGGTAAACAGGGGCCTAACTATCGATACAGGTAAACAGGGGCCTAACTATCAATACAGGTAAACAGGGGCCTAACTGTGTCGATACAGGTAAACAGGGGCCTAACTATCGATACAGGTAAACAGGGGCCTAACTATCAATACAGGTAAACAGGGGCCTAACTATCGATACAGGTAAACAGGGGCCTAACTATTGATACAGGTAAACAGGGGCCTAACTATCAATACAGGTAAACAGGGCCTATCAATACAGGTAAACAGGGGCCTAACTATCAATACAGGTAAACAGGGGCCTAACTATCAATACAGGTAAACAGGGGCCTAACTATCAATACAGGTAAACAGGGGCCTAACTATCAGGGGTAAACGGCCTATACAGGTAAACAGGGGCCTAACTATCGATACAGGTAAACAGGGGCCTAACTATCAATACAGGTAAACAGGGGCCTAACTGTGTCGATACAGGTAAACAGGGGCCCAACTATCGATACAGGTAAACAGGGACCTAACTATCAATACAGGTAAACAGGGGCCTAACTATTGATACAGGTAAACAGGGGCCTAACTATCAATACAGGTAAACAGGGGCCTAACTATCAATACAGGTAAACAGGGACCTAACTATCAATACAGGTAAACAGGGGCCTAACTATTGATACAGGTAAACAGGGGCCTAACTATCAATACAGGTAAACAGGGGCCTAACTATCAATACAGGTAAACAGGGGCCTAACTATCAATACAGGTAAACAGGGGCCTAACTATCAATACAGGTAAACAGGGGCCTAACTGTGTCGATACAGGTAAACAGGGGCCTAACTATCGATACAGGTAAACAGGGGCCTAACTGTGTCGATACAGGTAAACAGGGGCCTAACTGTGTCGATACAGGTAAACAGGGGCCTAACTGTGTCGATACAGGTAAACAGGGACGTATTACTCGATGTTTGATGTTACTCTGAAGCTGTAAGTAGTTAATAAAAAGACAAGTGGCTATAAGGTGTTACTCTGTGGGTGTAGTGGTGTCAGTCTGTTCCTTGGCCTCCTCTTCCTCCTCCTCCTCCTCATCACTGCTGTCCTGGAAACGAGGGTCCACCTGCCATGACACCTTGGCCCCCTTGAGCGTCTCGAAACGGTACTCCTCTGGAGAGGGACAACCAGAGACAGATATAGACACTAAACTTGACGTCAAAGATCAAGCCACTGCTGTATGTACTGACAACTGGCAGGTGTGGGGCTAGGGGGTCAGACCAGAGGAAAAACCCAGGGGGTCAGACCAGAGGAAAAACCCAGGGGGTCAGACCAGAGGAAAAACCCAGGGGGTCAGACCAGAGGAGACCCAGGGGGTCAGACCAGAGGAGACCCAGGGGGTCAGACCAGAGGAGACCCAGGGGGTCAGACCAGAGGAAAAACCCAGGGGGTCAGACCAGAGGAAAAACCCAGGGGGTCAGACCAGAGGAAAAACCCAGGGGGTCAGACCAGAGGAAAAACCCAGGGGGTCAGACCAGAGGAAAAACCCAGGGGGTCAGACCAGAGGAAAAACCCAGGGGGTCAGACCAGAGGAAAAACCCAGGGGGTCAGACCAGAGGAAAAACCCAGGGGGTCAGACCAGAGGAGACCCAGGGGGTCAGACCAGAGGAGACCCAGGGGGTCAGACCAGAGGAGACCCAGGGGGTCAGACCAGAGGAAAAACCCAGGGGGTCAGACCAGAGGAGACCCAGGGGGTCAGACCAGAGGAGACCCAGGGGGTCAGACCAGAGGAGACCCAGGGGGTCAGACCAGAGGAAAAACCCAGGGGGTCAGACCAGAGGAGACCCAGGGGGTCAGACCAGAGGAGACCCAGGGGGTCAGACCAGAGGAGACCCAGTATTGGGCCATAAGTGGTCCTGTGTGTAATGAGATTGAACAGAGGAAGATGCCGTTTACAGAACGCCAAGACTTGACCGGTAAGAGCAAAGACAGCTGCTTGCATCAACAGAAGAAAAGGAAACACACAACGCAAGTTCAGTCCATTACCTTTTTCAGTGGTGGTGTCGGCTACCGTGTCACCCCCAAAGAACGAGAACTTGAAGCCTGACGATGACTCTCCCTCATTGGTTGACAGGTGAGATGACACCATCACTGGATCGACTGCCATAGGCTGACTGGTCTCTTCCTCTTCTTTATCCCAGGCCACATTCTCCTCCTCCTCCTCCGTTTTCTCCTCCTTGGAGGTTCCAAACACCTCCTTCAGATCCATGGACACATCGTAATACATCTCCCTGGAGACCTCTGGCAGCTTCTCCGCCTCCTCCCGTTTCTTCTTCCTTGCCAGTTTACTGTGATTAACACAAGAACAACTCAGGGACAAGAACAACTCAGTAAAACATGTTCCTCACCTTCCTACGGCGCCGCACCTGATCGCTGCACCTACTCTTATGTTTTTAATGATTTCTAAATTGGTAGTTACAGTCTTGTCTCATCGCTGCAACTACCGAACGGACTCGGGAGAGGCGAAGGTCGAGAGCCACGCGTCCTCTGAAACACGACCCTGCCAAGCCGCACTGGTTCTTGACGCACTGCTCGCTTAAATCAAATGTATTTAAATAGCCAAACCCTTCCCTAACCCGGACGAGGCTGGGCCAAACCCTCCCCTAACCCGGACGAGGCTCGGCCAAACCCTCCCCTAACCCGGACGAGGCTGGGCCAAACCCTCCCCTAACCCGGACGAGGCTGGGCCAAACCCTCCCCTAACCCGGACGAGGCTGGGCCAAACCCTCCCCTAACCCGGACGAGGCTGGGCCAAACCCTCCCCTAACCCGGACGACGCTGGGCCAAACCCTCCCCCAACCCGGACGACGCTGGGCCAAACCCTCCCCTAACCCGGACGACACTGGGACAATTGCGGGCCGCCTCATGGGTCTCCAAGTCGCGGCCCGGCTGCGACACAGACTGGGATCGTACCCGGGTCTGTAGTGACGCCTCTAGCACTGCGATGCAGTGTCTTAGACCGCTGCCCAACTCAGGAGGCCCCATGTACCTTACAGTATTTAGTTTGTACAAAGATGATGTTCAAAGGCAGACTCTGTGATAGTAACAGGGTATCTTTCTGTAAAGACAGAAGGAGAAACACAGTGTACTTTTCATCTATCATTACTTTGTGCATAGGAGGCTGGGCTACTTGGCGCGCAGGAGGCCGGGCTACTTGGCGCGCAGGAGGCCGGGCTACTTGGCGCGCAGGAGGCCGGGCTACTTGGCGCGCAGGAGGCCGGGCTACTTGGCGCGCAGGAGGCTGGGCTACTTGGCGCGCAGGAGGCCGGGCTACTTGGCGCGCAGGAGGCCGGGCTACTTGGTGCGTAGGAGGGCTGGCTACTTGGTGCGTAGGAGGGCTGGGCTACTTGGTGCAAGGAATCACTGTACATACAGGAAACTTTTGTAATGAAAACATTTGACTTAATTTAAAAAGAAAATGCATAAGGGCTTTTTGGTCCAGAACTACAAATCAAATTAGATTTCCTGATTCTCCTTTTGTTACTATGACAACGGGCTCTTTGTTCTTACGAAGTGGCTACCTGTCTTTCTTGGGCTTGTCGTTCTTCGTTTCAAAAGCAGCGTGCTCCTCTTTGGTTGGGTCATACTGCAACGCTGAGATATCTCTGCAACAACAGAAGAAAAAAAACATTACAACATGCTGTGAAAACACAAAACATCAGAAATGGGGAACAAGATTAGACTTCAGAGCCATCTTGCCCTCATACAGTAATCGGACCTCAACATTCGACAGACGGTCGTCATTAGACTAACAGACACAGGGGCCCTACAGTGCACTAGAACCCTATATAGGGAACAGGGGCCCTACAGTGCACTAGAACCCTATATAGGGAACAGGGGCCCTACAGTGCACTAGAACCCTATATAGGGAACAGGGGCCCTACAGTGCACTAGAACCCTATATAGGGAACAGGGGCCCTACAGTGCACTAGAACCCTATATAGGGAACAGGGGCCCTACAGTGCACTAGAACCCTATATAGGGAACAGGGGCCCTACAGTGCACTAGAACCCTATATAGGGAACAGGGGCCCTACAGTGCACTAGAACCCTATATAGGGAACAGGGGCCCTACAGTGCACTAGAACCTATATAGGGAACAGGGGCCCTACAGTGCACTAGAACCCTATATAGGGAACAGGGGCCCTACAGTGCACTAGAACCCTATATAGGGAACAGGGGCCCTACAGTGCACTAGAACCCTATATAGGGAACAGGGGCCCTACAGTGCACTAGAACCCTATATAGGGAACAGGGGCCCTACAGTGCACTAGAACCCTATATAGGGAACAGGGGCCCTACAGTGCACTACTGTTGACCAGGGGCCCCATAGTGCACTACTGTTGACCAGGGGCCCCATAGTGCACTACTGTTGACCAGAGGCCCCATAGTGCACTACTGTTGACCAGGGGCCCCATAGCGCACTACTGTTGACCAGGGGCCCCATAGTGCCCTACTGTTGACCAGGGGCCCCATAGTGCACTACTGTTGTGGACTCCAGTGAGTTCTGACTGACCTGAACGTCTTGCCCTTAGCTGTGGGTTTATTAGGGTCAGAGGGTTGTACGTTGATGTTGAGGAGATGATTTAAGATGTCTAGACTTTTCTTCTTCTCCTCTACCAGCTCACACTCTCTCTCCGGCTGAGGCGACTCCATCTCTGTCAAGGGAAAAATTAAAAAATAGTAAATAAAAATCATACCAACCATAAGAGTACTGACTAAAAGAAAGAAAAAGGCAGAGTCCGATGGAGAGGGTTTAGGAACGGGATTTTCAGAGAGAAAGAACCGTCCAATAAGGACAGTCGATCTGCCTCACCTGGCTCACCTGCCTCACCTGGCTCACCTGCCTCACCTGGCTCACCTGCCTCACCTGGCTCGTCGTCGTCGTCACTGTCAATAAACCTGCGATCCATCTGGAAACGCTCGTCTGTTCCAAACCTCGACTGCAGTTGCATGAGCTACAAACCATTTTTAACAAAACAAGTTTGTAAGGAAAGATAATAAAAAGGTAGTATATAATAATAATAAATAAATATATATATATATATATATACACACACTGCTCAAAAAAATAAAGGGAACACTAAAATAACACATCCTAGATCTGAATGAATGAAATGTTCTTATTAAATACTTTTTTCTTTACATAGTTGAATGTGCTGACAACAAAAATCACACAAAAATTAAATGGAAATCAAATGTATCAACCCCATGGAGGTCTGGATTTGGAGTCACACTCAAAATTAAAGTGGAAACCCACACTACAGGCTGATCCAACTTTGATGTAATGTCCTTAAAACAAGTCAAAATGAAGCTCAGTAGTGTGTGTGGCCTCCACGTGCCTGTATGACCTCCCTACAACGCCTGGGCATGCTCCTGATGAGGTGGCGGATGGTCTCCTGAGGGATCTCCTCCCAGACCTGGACTAAAGCATCCGCCAACTCCTGGACGGTCTGTGGCGCAACGTGGCGTTGGTGGATGGAGCGAGACATGATGTCCCAGATGTGCTCAATTGGATTCAGGCCTGGGGAACGGGTTTCTGAGTCCATAGCATCAATGCCTTCCTCTTGCAGGAACTGCTGACACACTCCAGCCACATGAGGTCTAGCATTGCCTTGCATTAGGAGGAACCCAGGGCCAACCGCACCAGCATATGGTCTCACAAGGGGTCTGAGGATCTCATCTCGGTACCTAATGGTAGTCAGGCTACCTCTGGCGAGCACATGGAGGGCTGTGCGGCCCCCCAAATAAATGCCACCCCACACCATGACTGACCCACCGCCAAACCGGTCATGCTGGAGGATGTTGCAGGCAGCAGAACGTTCTCCACGGCGTCTCCAGACTGTCACGTCTGTCACATGCTCAGTGTGAACCTGCTTTCATCTGTGAAGAGCACATGGCGCCAGTGGTGAATTTGCCAATCTTGGTGTTCTCTGGCAAATGCCAAACGTCCTGCACGGTGTTGGGCTGTAAGCACAACCCCCACCTGTGGACGTCGGGCCCTCATACCACCTTCATGGAGTCGGTTTCTGACCGTTTGAGCAGACACATGCACATTTGTGGAGGTCATTTTGCAGGGCTCTGGCAGTGCTCCTCCTGCTCCTCCTTGCACAAAGGTGGAGGTAGCGGTCCTGCTGCTGGGTTGTTGCCCTCCTACGGCCTCCTCCACGTCTCCTGATGTACTGGCCTGTCTCCTGGTAGTGCCTCCATGCTCTGGACACTACGCTGACAGGCACAGCAAACCTTCTTGCCACAGCTCGCATTGATGTGCCATCCTGGATGAGCTGCACTACCTGAGCCACTTGTGTGGGTTGTAGACTCAGTCTCATGCTACCACTAGAGTGAACGCACCGCTAAATGACTCACTGACCGTACATCTCTCCGGATAAGAGAGTCGGCTAAATGACTCACTGACCGTACATCTCTCCGGATAAGAGAGTCGGCTAAATGACTCACTGACCGTACATCTCTCCGGATAAGAGAGTCGGCTAAATGACTCACTGACCGTACATCTCTCCGGATAAGAGAGTCGGCTAAATGACTCACTGACCGTACATCTCTCCGGATAAGAGAGTCGGCTAAATGACTCACTGACCGTACATCTCTCCGGATAAGAGAGTCGGCTAAATGACTCACTGACCGTACATCTCTCCGGATAAGAGAGTCGGCTAAATGACTCACTGACCGTACATCTCTCCGGATAAGAGAGTCGGCTAAATGACTCACTGACCGTACATCTCTCCGGATAAGAGAGTCGGCTAAATGACTCACTGACCGTACATCTCTCCGGATAAGAGAGTCGGCTAAATGACTCACTGACCGTACATCTCTCCGGATAAGAGAGTCGGCTAAATGACTCACTGACCGTACATCTCTCCGGATAAGAGAGTCGGCTAAATGACTCACTGACCGTACATCTCTCCGGATAAGAGAGTCGGCTAAATGACTCACTGACCGTACATCTCTCCGGATAAGAGAGTCGGCTAAATGACTCACTGACCGTACATCTCTCCGGATAAGAGAGTCGGCTAAATGACTCACTGACCGTACATCTCTCCGGATAAGAGAGTCGGCTAAATGACTCACTGACCGTACATCTCTCTGGATAAGAGAGTCGGCTAAATGACTCACAGACCGTACATCTCTCTGGATAAGAGAGTCGGCTAAATGACTCACTGACCGTACATCTCTCTGGATAAGAGAGTCGGCTAAATGACTCACTGACCGTACATCTAATGTCAACAGTATAATGTCAGTCTAATGTCAACAGTCTGAAATGTGTCTAACGTCAGTAGCCAGCCAGACAACAGTTGTAAAACCAGCTCACCTTCGCTCCAGCTTTTCCTTCAAACTGAGGTTTAATCTGGAACCTGTCCCCATCCTTCTTCTCCTCATCATCATCATCATCGTCGTCGTCGAACAGGTTGCTGCCCGTCAGCTTCTTATATTCCTGAAACAGGTAACAGCTAAAAATGTATATGTGAAACAACCATACAGCCTGATCTCAGATTTACCAGCCTGGGTACCGGTCTTATTGTGCCATCATGCCAGTCTTTCTGATGCCAAACAGGGAGTGGCATGACGGCACAATAAGAGCGGTACCCAGGCTAGTCAAACAACAGATATATGAGACCGTGTCTTACTACGGTAGAGAAGATGTTGAATAATAAAAACGGTTTCTTCACAGGGTCGTAACAGAAATCCATTCAAACGCTCAGGTTACGGATGTTATTTTACAGTTATATTTTATTTTAATTTTATTCCACCTTTATTTAACCAGGTGGGTTAGTTGAGAACACCTTTATTTTAACCAGGTAGGCTAGTTGAGAATACCTTTATTTAACCAGGTAGGGCTAGTTGAGAACACCTTTATTTAACCAGGTAGGCTAGTTGAGAATACCTTTATTTAACCAGGTAGGGCTAGTTGAGAACACCTTTATTTAACCAGGTAGGCTAGTTGAGAACACCTTTATTTAACCAGGTAGGCTAGTTGAGAACACCTTTATTTAACCAGGTAGGCTAGTTGAGAACACCTTTATTTTAACCAGGTCGGCTAGTTGAGAACACCTTTATTTTAACCAGGTAGGCTAGTTGAGAACACCTTTATTTAACCAGGTAGGCTAGTTGAGAACACCTTTATTTAACCAGGTAGGCTAGTTGAGAACACCTTTATTTAACCAGGTAGGCCAGTTGAGAACACCTGTATTTAACCAGGTAGGCCAGTTGAGAACACCTTTATTTAACCAGGTAGGCCAGTTGAGAACACCTTTATTTAACCAGGTAGGCCAGTTGAGAACACCTTTATTTAACCAGGTAGGCTAGTTGAGAACACCTTTATTTAACCAGGTAGACCAGTTGAGAACACCTTTATTTAACCAGGTAGACCAGTTGAGAACACCTTTATTTAACCAGGTAGGCTAGTTGAGAACACCTTTATTTAACCAGGTAGGCTAGTTGAGAACACCTTTATTTAACCAGGTAGGCTAGTTGAGAACACCTTTATTTAACCAGGTACGCTAGTTGAGAACAAGTTCTCATTTGCAACTGCGACCTGGACAAGATAAAGCAAAGCAGTTCGACAGATACAACGACACAGAGTTACACATGGAGTAAACAATTAACAAGTCAATAACACAAAAGGAAGAAAAAAAAGGGCAGTCTATATACAATGTGTGCAAAATGCATGAGGAGGTAGGCGAATAATTACAATTTTGCAGATTAACACTGGAGTGATAAATGATCAGATGGTCATGTACAGGTAGAGATATTGGTGTGCAAAAGAGCAGAAAAGTAAATAAATAAGAACAGTATGGGGATGAGGTAGGTAAATTGGGTGGGCTATTTGCCGATAGACTATGTACAGCTGCAGCGATCGGTTAGCTGCTCAAATAGCAGATGTTTGAAGTTGGTGAGGGAGATAAAAGTCTCCGTGATCCAACAACTTTAATATATTAGTTCACGGTTGTAAAAATGCCCCCCAAAAAAACAATTACCTTGTCTTTAAGGCCTGGCTTTCCTCGAGCTGGTGATTCTTCATCACTAGAGTCTTCCTCATCAGACTGGCTGTTCTGGAACAGTGTCTTCTTGGGGTTGGGAGGTACAGGGGAAGTATGTTCTTCCTCATCGCCATCCTCTTCCTCATCAGAGCTGAACTTGATGTGGTGATTCCCATTAGCAGCTGAATCCTTGACCAAAAAAAAAAACACCATGAAATTGGTGAGGAAAGTCTGACCAAAAATCATTTTCTTCTTTTGTTGAAATATTTACATGACCACATAGCAGAGTTAAGAACCAACAATAAAGACATTAACCCATTAACAAAACAATGTGTGAATGACAAATATCCCACTGAGTTGAGTTCAACAGGCTCTCACAGTCTTAAGGCCATTACATCAAAGTTGGATCAGCCTGTAGTGTGGGTTTCCACTTTAATTTTTGAGTGTGACTCCAAATCCAGACCTCCATGGGTTGATAAATTTGATTCCCATTGAGTTTTTGTGTGATTTTTGTTGTCAGCACATTCAACTATGTAAAGAAAAAAGTATTTAATAAGAACATTTCATTCATTCAGATCTAGGATGTGTTATTTTAGTGTTCCCTTTATTTTTTTGAGCAGTGTGTGTATATATACCCCCCAGACTATAGAGTACTATGTGTCATGATATCACGACAGTCATCAACAAGCCTATAGCCACCCCCAGATAACAACATAACAGAGAACATAAGCAGCAATTTATTTTTTAAATTTGACCTTTATTTAACCAGGCAAGTCAGTTAAGAACACATTCTTATTTTCAATGACGGCCTGGGAACAGCGGGTCAACTGCCTGTTCAGGGGCAGAACGACAGATTTGTACCATGTCAGCTCGGGGGTTTGAACTCGCAACCTTCCGGTTACTAGTCCAACGCTCTAACCACTAGGCTACCCTGCCACCTCTACACTCTAACCACTAGGCTACCCTGCCGCCTCTACACTCTAACCACTAGGCTACCCTGCCGCCTCTACACTCTAACCACTAGGCTACCCTGCCGCCTCTACACTCTAACCACTAGGCTACCCTGCCGCCTCTACACTCTAACCACTAGGCTTCCCTGCCGCAATAGCACTCCTTACTGGTGGCTCTGACCAGGGCCTTGTACTGTACTGTGTTGTTGCTACTTGTATGTGTGTGACAGAGTGACATGCCACCAGTGACTTACCAGTTTAGTCAGAGCCTCCTGGATGAGCTTCTTCTGTAGTTCAGACTCCTTCTGCCTCTGTTCCTGAGCAGCTAGGCGTTTCTGGTTGTCCTGTTGCTTGGCATCTATAACCCCACCAGCAGTCTGGGGCTTCTTGGACACCTGCAACAATTAATACATCCGATCAACACTTTCTTTAACGTGCTTTATTTACCCAGGTAGGTTAGGCCACTGACATAAGAGATTAAAAACAAATACAAGGCAATAAAAGAACAGAGAGAACACAGAGAGAGAGAGCACAGAGAGAGAACAGAGAGAGAGAGAGAACAGAGAGAGAGAGAGAACAGAGAGAGAGAGAGAACAGAGAGAGAGAGAGAACAGAGAGAGAACAGAGAGAGAGCGCAGAGAGAGAGAGAGAGAGCGCACAGAGAGAGAACAGAGAGAGAGAGAGAACAGAGAGAGAGAGAACAGAGAGAGAGAGAGAGAGAACAGAGAGAGAGAGAGAACAGAGAGAGAGAGAGAACAGAGAGAGAGAGAGAACAGAGAGAGAGAGAGAACAGAGAGAGAGAGAGAACAGAGAGAGAGAGAGAGAACGCAGAGAGAGAGAGAGAGCACAGAGAGAGAGAGCACAGAGAGAGAACGCAGAGAGAGAGAGAGAGCACAGAGAGAGAACAGAGAGAGAGAGAGAACAGAGAGAGAGAGAGAACAGAGAGAGAGAGAGAACAGAGAGAGAGAGAGAACAGAGAGAGAGAGAGAACAGAGAGAGAGAGAGAACAGAGAGAGAGAGAGAACAGAGAGAGAACAGAGAGAGAGCGCAGAGAGAGAGAGAGAGAGCGCACAGAGAGAGAACAGAGAGAGAGAACAGAGAGAGAGAGAGAACAGAGAGAGAGAGAGAACAGAGAGAGAGAGAGAACAGAGAGAGAGAGAGAACAGAGAGAGAGAGAGAACAGAGAGAGAGAGAGAACAGAGAGAGAGAGAGAACAGAGAGAGAGAGAGAAACAGAGAGAGAGAGAGAGAGCACAGAGAGAGAGCACAGAGAGAGAAACGAGAGAGAGAGAGAGAGCACAGAGAGAGAGAGCACAGAGAGAGAACGCAGAGAGAGAGAGAGAGCACAGAGAGAGAACAGAGAGAGAGCACAGAGAGAGAACGCAGAGAGAGAGAGAGAGCACAGAGAGAGAACAGAGAGAGAGCACAGAGAGAGAACAGAGAGAGAGAGAACAGAGAGAGAGAGAGCACAGAGAGAGAACGCAGAGAGAGAGAGAGCACAGAGAGAGAACGCAGAGAGAGAACGAGAGCACAGAGAGAGAACAGAGAGAGAGCACGGAGAGAGAACAGAGAGAGAGAGAGAACAGAGAGAGAGAGAGAGAGAGAGAACAGAGAGAGAACAGAGAGAGAGAGATAGAACAGAGAGAGAGAGAACAGAGAGAGAGAGAGAGAACAGAGAGAGAGAACAGAGAGAGAGAACAGAGAGAGAGAGAGAACAGAGAGAGAGGAGAAAGAGAGCACAGAGAGAGAACAGAGAGAGAGAGCACAGAGAGAGAGAGAACAGAGAGAGAACAGAGAGAGAACAGAGAGAGAACAGAGAGAGAACAGAGAGAGCACAGAGAGCACAGAGAGAGAACAGAGAGAGAACAGAGGGAGAGAGAGAGCACACAGAGAGAGAGAACAGAGAGAGAACAGAGAGAGAACAGAGAGAGAACAGAGAGAGAACAGAGAGACAGAGAGCGCACAGAGAGATAACAGAGAGATAACAGAGAGACAGAGAGCGCACAGAGAGAGAGAGAGAGAGAGAGCACAGAGAGAGAGAGAGAGAGAACAGAGAGAGAGAAGAGAGAGAGCACAGAGAGAGAACAGAGAGAGAACAGAGAGAGAGAGCACAGAGAGAGAACAGAGAGAGAGAGCACAGAGAGAGAGAGAACAGAGAGAGAACAGAGAGACAGAGAGAGAACAGAGAGAGCACAGAGAGAGAGAACAGAGAGAGAACAGAGAGAGAGAACAGAGAGAGAACAGAGAGAGAACAGAGAGAGAACAGAGAGAGAACAGAGAGACAGAGAGAGAACAGAGAGACAGAGAGCGCACAGAGAGATAACAGAGAGACAGAGAGCGCACAGAGAGAGAGAGAGAGAGAGCACAGAGAGAGAACAGAGAGAGAGAGCACAGAGAGAGAACAGAGAGAGAGAACAGAGAGAGAACAGAGAGAGAGCGCACAGAGAGAGAACAGAGAGAGAGAGAGAGAACAGAGAGAGAACAGAGAGAGAGAGAGAGCACAGAGAGAGAGAGCACAGAGAGAACAGAGAGAGAAGAGAGAGAGAGAGCACAGAGAGAGAACAGAGAGAGAGAGCACAGAGAGAGAGAACAGAGAGAGAACAGAGAGACAGAGAGAGAACAGAGAGAGAACAGAGAGAGCACAGAGAGAGCACAGAGAGAGAACAGAGAGCACAGAGAGAGAACAGAGAGAGAACAGAGGGAGAACAGAGGGAGAGAGAGAGCACACAGAGAGAGAGAACAGAGAGAGAACAGAGAGAGAACAGAGTCAGAGAGAGAACAGAGAGAGAACAGAGAGACAGAGAGCGCACAGAGAGAGAACAGAGAGACAGAGAGCGCACAGAGAGAGAGAGAGAGAGCACAGAGAGAGAACAGAGAGAGAGAGAGAGCACAGAGAGAGAACAGAGAGAGAGAGAGAACAGAGAGAGAACAGAGAGAGAGCGCACAGAGAGAGAACAGAGAGAGAGAGAGAGAACAGAGAGAGAACAGAGAGAGAGCACAGAGAGAGAGAGAGAGAGAGCACAGAGAGAGAACGAGAGCACAGAGAGAGAACAGAGAGAGAACAGAGAGAGAGAGCACAGAGAGAGAACAGAGAGAGAGAACAGAGAGAGAACAGAGAGAGAGAGAGAACAGAGAGAACAGAGAGAGAGAGAGCACAGAGAGAACAGAGAGAGAGAGAGCACAGAGAGAACAGAGAGAGAGAGCACAGAGAGAGAGCACAGAGAGAGACAGAGAGCACAGAGAGAGAACAGAGAGAGAGAGAGAACAGAGAGAGCACAGAGAGAGAACAGAGAGAGAACAGAGGGAGAGAGAGAGAGTACACAGAGAGAGAGAACAGAGAGAGAACAGAGAGAGAGAACAGAGAGAGAGAGATAGAGAGCACAGAGAGAGAACAGAGAGAGAACAGAGAGAGAACAGAGAGACAGAGAGAGAGAGCGCACAGAGAGAGAACAGAGAGAACAGAGAGAGAGAGCACAGAGAGAGAACAGAGAGAGAGAGAGAACAGAGAGAACAGAGAGAGAACAGAGAGAACAGAGAGAGAGCGCACAGAGAGAGCGAGCACAGAGAGAGAACAGAGAGAGAGAGCACAGAGAGAGAGAGCACAGAGAGAGAGAGCACAGAGAGAGAGCACAGAGAGAGAACGAGAGCACAGAGAGAGAACAGAGAGAGAGAGAGAGCACAGAGAGAGCACAGAGAGAGAGCACAGAGAGAGAACAGAGAACAGAGAGAGAGAGAGCACAGAGAGAGAGAGAGCACAGAGAGAGAAGAGAGAGAGAGACAGAGAGAGAACAGAGAGAGAACAGAGAGAGAGAGAGACAGAGAGAGACAGAGAGAGAGAACAGAGAGAGAGAGAGCACAGAGAAAGAACAGAGAGAGAGAGAACAGAGAGAGAACAGAGAGAGAGAGCACAGAGAGAGAACATAGAGAGCACAGAGAGAGAACAGAGAGAGAGAGAGAGAACAGAGAGAGAGAGAGAGAGAGAGACAGAGACACAGAGAGAGAGAGCACAGAGAGAGAAACAGAGAGAGAGAGCACAGAGAGAGAGAGCACAGAGAGAGAGCACAGAGAGAGAGAGCACAGAGAGAGAGAGCACAGAGAGAGAGAGAGCACAGAGAGAGAGAGAGCACAGAGAGAGAGAGAGCACAGACCTCAGCCTTCTGAGTCTTTTTAGCAGGTACATCTTCCTCCATCTCTGACTCCACACTGGAGCACCCACTGCTGCTGGATGTAGAGCTGGCCGCTGGGACGGACT
This sequence comes from Oncorhynchus nerka, assembly GCF_034236695.1. Lineage (NCBI taxonomy): Eukaryota > Metazoa > Chordata > Actinopteri > Salmoniformes > Salmonidae > Oncorhynchus > Oncorhynchus nerka. The sequence goes on along the minus strand of NC_088397.1, from coordinate 98,000,907 downwards.
TCTTCTCTGGCTCGGCTTTCGAAGTCGTTTTCCGTCTGAGGGCTGGTGCCTTGGTTGTATCTTCACTGTCCGAGCTGCTAGGAGGACGAGTTTTAGTTTTAGTGCCTTTAGTGTCTGAGGGTTTTGACACAGTCTTGGCGTCGTCCTCTGAGGCACTGGGTTTAGACAGTACTAATCTGTCTCGTTTCTGTTTCTTAGTGGACGTCTTCATTTTTCCGTCCTCCTCAACTTGTCTTTTCAGACTTTGTGGCGATGTGGCTAAGAGAGCCTTGGTCCCCTGGAAAGCAGGAAGAGATGTTGACGGATTTGTTTTCTTCTTCCCCTTCTTCTTCTTCTTCTTCTTTTCTCCCACCTCGTCGCTGTTGTCCTCTTCAAAGATGGCCGCCAGAATCTCCTCCGGTGTGTTGCCATTTCCCGTCTTAGCCAGCGGTACAGGAGCCTCAGAGGCAGTAACCTGGGGCACCTCAGACACTCGGTTTGGTCCAGGTTGTTGTGAATCAGATCCCGGATCGTCGTCGTCACTGTCCCGGTCCAAGCCTTTTAAAAACGATTCTTTAACCAGCTGCTGTAGATCGTCCAGTGAAAACGCTAACCTCTGACAGTTAGTAAACATGGCTTCGTATTCGGAATCGGCGCTAGCCTCAGATGTATCTTCATTTGACTCACTATCGTCAGATGATAATTCTGAAGGAGCGGTCTTCTTTTTAGAGACAACCTTCTTGCCGGTCTTTTGGGCTTTTGAAGGGTCAGAATCACTCTCTTCTTCCGAATCATCATCATCATCATCAGATTCTGAAGGGGTAGTGGATTTCTCAATAGCCTTTTTCTTAGGGAGGACGCTATAAGTCCTTTTGGCTTTTGAAGAGTAGGAATCTTCACGCTCTTCTTCCGAGTCATCATCCTCACCATCACCACTATCACTCTCTGGCGAAGGGGTCTTCTTTATAGGAAAGACTTTCTTTACAGCCTTTTTAGGGAGGACTTTGTTAGCCTTTTTTGCTTTAGTTCTGTCTGTTTCCAGGTTGTTGGTTTGCTTATTCACCTCAGCTTTCTCTTGTGTTTTACTGACCTCGGACAGTTGGTCCTGCTTGGTACCGCTGGGTGTTTTTCTGGAGTTGAGGATCTCATCAGTATCAGCTGAGTCATAATCCTCCTCGTTCTTCCCAGAAGACCCCCCTGGAAGCTGGCAGACATCTTTAATCTTCTGCTGGGTAAGGAATGTTCTGGGTATGTAGTTATCGCCTACCACCTCCAGGTTGTCTTCATCCTCATCTACTACCAGGTCGTCCACCGGGGTGCTCCGCTGTGCCAACATCCTAATGTCCCCACCTGAGTCATCGCCACTGTCAAAAACACACACAGAGGTCTGTGTCTGGAGTTTCTTAGAGGCCGGTGTCTGTTTAGGTTTAGTTGGAGGTCTGGTTTCGCCGTTAGACTTCAGAACCGTTGAACCTTTCTCCGAGGTCCCACAGGACTTCACACGGTCGGACTGTCCGTTTGCAACGACTTTCTTCTTTTTAGCAAGTGGTGTTTTCTGCGGTGGGAACTCTCCTCTCCTCTTCTTACTGATGTCGTCGTCGCCGCCCGATATTTCCCACGTTAGTTGGGACACGGGCGTCGGGTCTGGAACCTCGGCTGAACTCTCTAGTTTCTTGATGTTGTGGCTGTGTTTTGACGGATCGTACTTGATGAAGTGATACTGGAGTCAAGGGGAACTAACATTCTGTTTTTGAGACAATTCAAAAAAAGTAATATTTGTCACATGCGCCGAATACAACAGGTGTAGTAGACCTCACAGTGAAATGCTGAATACAACAGGTGTAGTAGACCTCACAGTGAAATGCTGAATACAACAGGTGTAGTAGACCTCACAGTGAAATGCTGAATACAACAGGTGTAGTAGACCTCACAGTGAAATGCTGAATACAACAGGTGTAGTAGACCTCACAGTGAAATGCTGAATACAACAGGTGTAGTAGACCTCACAGTGAAATGCTGAATACAACAGGTGTAGTATACCTCACAGTGAAATGCTGAATACAACAGGTGTAGTAGACCTCACAGTGAAATGCTGAATACAACAGGTGTAGTAGACCTCACAGTGAAATGCTGAATACAACAGGTGTAGTAGACCTCACAGTGAAATGCTGAATACAACAGGTGTAGTATACCTTACAGTGAAATGCTGAATACAACAGGTGTAGTAGACCTCACAGTGAAATGCTGAATACAACAGGTGTAGTAGACCTCACAGTGAAATGCTGAATACAACAGGTGTAGTAGACCTCACAGTGAAATGCTGAATACAACAGGTGTAGTATACCTTACAGTGAAATGCTGAATACAACAGGTGTAGTAGACCTCACAGTGAAATGCTGAATACAACAGGTGTAGTAGACCTTACAGTGAAATGCTGAATACAACAGGTGTAGGTAGACCTCACAGTGAAATGCTGAATACAACAGGTGTAGTAGACCTCACAGTGAAATGCTGAATACAACAGGTGTAGTAGACCTTACAGTGAAATGCTGAATACAACAGGTGTAGTAGACCTCACAGTGAAATGCTGAATACAACAGGTGTAGTAGACCTCACAGTGAAATGCTGAATACAACAGGTAGACCTCACAGTGAAATGCTGAATACAACAGGTGTAGTAGATCTCACAGTGAAATGCTGAATACAACAGGTGTAGTAGATCTCACAGTGAAATGCTGAATACAACAGGTGTAGTAGACCTTACAGTGAAATGCTGAATACAACAGGTAGACCTCACAGTGAAATGCTGAATACAACAGGTGTAGTAGACCTCACAGTGAAATGCTGAATACAACAGGTGTAGTAGACCTCACAGTGAAATGCTGAATACAACAGGTGTAGTAGACCTTACAGTGAAATGCTGAATATAACAGGTGTAGGTAGACCTTACAGTGAAATGCTGAATATAACAGGTGTAGTAGACCTTACAGTGAAATGCTGAATACAACAGGTGTAGGTAGACCTCACAGTGAAATGCTGAATACAACAGGTGTAGTAGACCTTACAGTGAAATGCTGAATACAACAGGTGTAGGTAGACCTTACAGTGAAATGCTGAATACAACAGGTGTAGTAGACCTTACAGTGAAATGCTGAATACAACAGGTGTAGTAGACCTTACAGTGAAATGCTGAGTACAACAGGTGTAGTAGACCTTACAGTGAAATGCTGAATATAACAGGTGTAGGTAGACCTTACAGTGAAATGCTGAATATAACAGGTGTAGTAGACCTTACAGTGAAATGCTGAATACAACAGGTGTAGGTAGACCTCACAGTGAAATGCTGAATACAACAGGTGTAGTAGACCTTACAGTGAAATGCTGAATACAACAGGTGTAGTAGACCTTACAGTGAAATGCTGAGTACAACAGGTGTAGTAGACCTTACAGTGAAATGCTGAATATAACAGGTGTAGGTAGACCTTACAGTGAAATGCTGAATATAACAGGTGTAGTAGACCTTACAGTGAAATGCTGAATACAACAGGTGTAGTAGACCTTACAGTGAAATGCTGAATACAACAGGTGTAGTAGACCTTACAGTGAAATGCTGAATATAACAGGTGAAGGTAGACCTCACAGTGAAATGCTGAATACAACAGGTGTTGTAGACCTCACAGTGAAATGCTGAATACAACAGGTGTAGTAGACCTTACAGTGAAATGCTGAATACAACAGGTGTAGTAGACCTTACAGTGAAATGTTGACTACAACAGGTGTAGTAGACCTTACAGTGAAATGTTGACTACAACAGGTGTAGTAGACCTTACAGTGAAATGTTGACTACAACAGGTGTAGTAGACCTTACAGTGAAATGCTGAATACAACAGGTGTAGTAGACCTTACAGTGAAATGCTGAATATAACAGGTGTAGGTAGACCTTACAGTGAAATGCTGAATACAACAGATGTAGTAGACCTTACAGTGAAATGCTGAATATAACAGGTGTAGTAGACCTTACAGTGAAATGCTGAATACAACAGGTGTAGTAGACCTTACAGTGAAATGCTGAATACAACAGGTGTAGTAGACCTTACCGTAAAATGCTGAATACAACAGGTGTAGTAGACCTTACCGTAAAATGCTGAATACAACAGGTGTAGTAGACCTTACAGTGAAATGCTGAATACAACAGGTGTAGTAGACCTTACCGTAAAATGCTGAATACAACAGGTGTAGTAGACCTTACCGTAAAATGCTGAATACAACAGGTGTAGGTAGACCTTACCGTAAAATGCTGAATACAACAGGTGTAGTAGACCTTACCGTAAAATGCTGAATACAACAGGTGTAGTAGACCTCACAGTGAAATGCTGAATACAACAGGTGTAGTAGACCTTACAGTGAAATGCTGAATACAACAGGTGTAGTAGACCTTACAGTGAAATGCCGAATACAACAGGTGTAGGTAGACCTCACAGTGAAATGCTGAATACAACAGGTGTAGGTAGACCTCACAGTGAAATGCTGAATACAACAGGTGTAGTAGACCTTACCGTAAAATGCTGAATACAACAGGTGTAGGTAGACCTCACAGTGAAATGCTAAATACAACAGGTGTAGTAGACCTCACAGTGAAATGCTGAATACAACAGGTGTAGTAGACCTTACAGTGAAATGCTGAATATAACAGGTGTAGGTAGACCTTACAGTGAAATGCTGAATACAACAGGTACCTTACTGTGAAATGCTGAATATAACAGGTGTAGGTAGACCTTACAGTGAAATGCTGAATACAACAGGTGTAGTAGACCTTACCGTAAAATGCTGAATACAACAGGTGTAGTAGACCTTACAGTGAAATGCTGAATACAACAGGTGTAGTAGACCTTACTGTGAAATGCTGAATACAACAGGTGTAGTAGACCTTACCGTAAAATGCTGAATACAACAGGTGTAGTAGACCTTACCGTAAAATGCTGAATACAACAGGTGTAGTAGACCTTACAGTGAAATGCTGAATATAACAGGTGTAGGTAGACCTTACAGTGAAATGCTGAATACAACAGGTACCTTACTGTGAAATGCTGAATATAACAGGTGTAGGTAGACCTTACAGTGAAATGCTGAATACAACAGGTGTAGTAGACCTTACCGTAAAATGCTGAATACAACAGGTGTAGTAGACCTTACAGTGAAATGCTGAATACAACAGGTGTAGTAGACCTTACTGTGAAATGCTGAATACAACAGGTGTAGTAGACCTTACCGTAAAATGCTGAATACAACAGGTGTAGTAGACCTTACCGTAAAATGCTGAATACAACAGGTGTAGGTAGACCTTACCGTAAAATGCTGAATACAACAGGTGTAGTAGACCTTACCGTAAAATGCTGAATACAACAGGTGTAGTAGACCTCACAGTGAAATGCTGAATACAACAGGTGTAGTAGACCTTACAGTGAAATGCTGAATACAACAGGTGTAGTAGACCTTACAGTGAAATGCCGAATACAACAGGTGTAGGTAGACCTCACAGTGAAATGCTGAATACAACAGGTGTAGGTAGACCTCACAGTGAAATGCTGAATACAACAGGTGTAGTAGACCTTACCGTAAAATGCTGAATACAACAGGTGTAGGTAGACCTCACAGTGAAATGCTAAATACAACAGGTGTAGTAGACCTCACAGTGAAATGCTGAATACAACAGGTGTAGTAGACCTTACAGTGAAATGCTGAATATAACAGGTGTAGGTAGACCTTACAGTGAAATGCTGAATACAACAGGTACCTTACTGTGAAATGCTGAATATAACAGGTGTAGGTAGACCTTACAGTGAAATGCTGAATACAACAGGTGTAGTAGACCTTACCGTAAAATGCTGAATACAACAGGTGTAGTAGACCTTACAGTGAAATGCTGAATACAACAGGTGTAGTAGACCTTACTGTGAAATGCTGAATACAACAGGTGTAGTAGACCTTACCGTAAAATGCTGAATACAACAGGTGTAGTAGACCTTACCGTAAAATGCTGAATACAACAGGTGTAGTAGACCTTACAGTGAAATGCTGAATATAACAGGTGTAGGTAGACCTTACAGTGAAATGCTGAATACAACAGGTACCTTACTGTGAAATGCTGAATATAACAGGTGTAGGTAGACCTTACAGTGAAATGCTGAATACAACAGGTGTAGTAGACCTTACCGTAAAATGCTGAATACAACAGGTGTAGTAGACCTTACAGTGAAATGCTGAATACAACAGGTGTAGTAGACCTTACTGTGAAATGCTGAATACAACAGGTGTAGTAGACCTTACCGTAAAATGCTGAATACAACAGGTGTAGTAGACCTTACAGTGAAATGCTGAATACAACAGGTGTAGTAGACCTCACAGTGAAATGATGAATACAACAGGTGTAGTAGACCTCACAGTGAAATGCTGAATACAACAGGTGTAGTAGACATTACAGTGAAATGCTGAATACAACAGGTGTAGTAGACCTCACAGTGAAATGCTGAATACAACAGGTGTAGTAGACCTCACAGTGAAATGATGAATACAACAGGTGTAGTAGACATTACAGTGAAATGCTGAATACAACAGGTGTAGTAGACCTCACAGTGAAATGCTGAATACAACAGGTGTAGTAGACCTTACAGTGAAATGCTGAATACAACAGGTGTAGTAGACCTTACAGTGAAATGCTGAATACAACAGGTGTAGTAGACCTTACCGTAAAATGCTAACTTACAAGACCTTAACCAACAATGCAGATTAAATTATTATTTTAAAAAGTTATATATAAAATAATAAAAAATGATGACATGGTTATATACCAGTACGAGTCAATGTGCGGGGGTGCAGGTTAGTCGAGCTAATATGTACATGTAGGTAGCAGGGGTAAAGTGACCCCATTTCAGGTAGTCTACGATCAGCTCTTTTGTCTTGCTCACGTTGAGGCAGAGGTTGTTGTCGTGTCACCACGCGGCCAGGTCTCGGACCTCCTCCCATCGTTGTCTGTGATCAGGCCTAACACCTTCGGCAAAGTTAATGGTGTTGGAGTTGTGCGCTGCCAAGCAGTCGTGGGTGAACAGGGAGTACACCCCCTAAGGGGCCCCTGTGTTGAGGATCAAGCATGGCAGATGTGTTGCTACCTACCCTCACCACCTGGGGGCGGCCCATCAGGAAGTACAGGATCCAGTTTGCAGGGGGAGGTGTTCAGTCCCAGAGTCCTTAGCTTAGTGCTGAGCTTTGTGGGCACTATGGTGTTGAACGCTGAGCTGTAGTCAATGAACAGCATTCTCACACGGTTTAGAACTATATCGGAAATTTGAAAAGGATATCTTGTTCCTTCCTTGGCACTTGAGATTAAGAACCGGGAGGACTCGTCCAAATTTACTCACAACCCAATCCTAGAAAAAAAAAAACAATAATTGAGAAATAACACTAAAACATGGATGTTTAAAAAAAAGAAAGAAAAAAAAGACCACAGAACAGCCATTCAGCGCTGCATGTAATTCTCAGGTACAATAATAACCTGGTCTCAGATTGCTTTGCTTTGTGTTGTATGACCATTGTTGCACCACATGCCAATGACTATAGGAGTTGACAGTCAATACAATTAGATCTGGCACCAGTCTAGTACAATAATAAAATACAGGCAAATATACCCCCCCCCCTCCCCCCACACACACACACACACACCTTGTGCCCAGGTATCTCTGTCCCAGGAACAGCTGCCTTCATATGGAAGTTCTCCACCCCTGCCTCCTTCATTGACTCCACGAGTTTGTCTTTGTGGTTGACACTTGGTGATTGGATCTTCTCTGCAGCTTCCTGACGCTCCTGAGCTAATCTAGTAATAGAAAACACACACACACACACACACACACACATCAATTCAATCATACCGTGATTCTGTGATACACAACAGGAGTTGGCCAACATTCCTTTTGAGGAGCTACCCTCGTGTAGGACTCTGGACCAGCCCTTATCTTCGTTCCGCCTTTCAGGACTTTGATTCGCTGAATGAAGTGTTTAGAACAGGGCTGGAGCAAAAGCCTGCACACGTAGTAGACCTCCAAAAGGCCGGTTGGCAACTTCTGATGTAGATACATCAGGACGACACTTGTTCAGAAGATACCTATAGGCCTCCAGACGAGACTCGTTCAGAAGATACCTATAGGCCTACAGACGAGACTCGTTCAGAAGATACCTATAGGCCTACAGACGAGACTCGTTCAGAAGATACCTATAGGCCTACAGACGAGACTCGTTCAGAAGATACCCAGGCCTCCAGACGAGACTCGTTCAGAAGATACCTATAGGCCTCCAGACGAGACTCGTTCAGAAGATACCTATAGGCCTACAGACGAGACTCGTTCAGAAGATACCCAGGCCTCCAGACGAGACTCGTTCAGAAGATACCTATAGGCCTCCAGACGAGACTCGTTCAGAAGATACCCAGGCCTACAGACGAGACTCGTTCAGAAGATACCTATAGGCCTACAGACGAGACTCGTTCAGAAGATACCTATAGGCCTACAGACGAGACTCGTTCAGAAGATACCTATAGGCCTACAGACGAGACTCGTTCAGAAGATACCTATAGGCCTCCAGACGAGACTCGTTCAGAAGATACCCAGGCCTACAGACGAGACTCGTTCAGAAGATACCTATAGGCCTACAGACGAGACTCGTTCAGAAGATACCTATAGGCCTACAGACGAGACTCGTTCAGAAGATACCCAGGCCTACAGACGAGACTCGTTCAGAAGATACCTATAGGCCTCCAGACGAGACTCGTTCAGAAGATACCCAGGCCTACAGACGAGACTCGTTCAGAAGATACCCAGGCCTACAGACGAGACTCGTTCAGAAGATACCTATAGGCCTCCAGACGAGACTCGTTCAGAAGATACCCAGGCCTACAGACGAGACTCGTTCAGAAGATACCCAGGCCTACAGACGACTCGTTCAGAAGATACCTATAGGCCTACAGACGAGACTCGTTCAGAAGATACCTATAGGCCTACAGACGACTCGTTCAGAAGATACCTATAGGCCTACAGACGAGACTCGTTCAGAAGATACCCAGGCCTCCAGACGAGACTCGTTCAGAAGATACCTATAGGCCTACAGACGACTCGTTCAGAAGATACCCAGGCCGACAGACGAGACTCGTTCAGAAGATACCTATAGGCCTACAGACGAGACTCGTTCAGAAGATACCCAGGCCTACAGACGAGACTCGTTCAGAAGATACCTATAGGCCTCCAGACGAGACTCGTTCAGAAGATACCTATAGGCCTACAGACGAGACTCGTTCAGAAGATACCTATAGGCCTACAGACGAGACTCGTTCAGAAGATACCTATAGGCCTACAGACGAGACTCGTTCAGAAGATACCTATAGGCCTACAGACGAGACTCGTTCAGAAGATACCTATAGGCCTCCAGACGAGACTCGTTCAGAAGATACCCAGGCCTCCAGACGAGACTCGTTCAGAAGATACCTATAGGCCTACAGACGAGACTCGTTCAGAAGATACCCAGGCCTACAGACGACTCGTTCAGAAGATACCTATAGGCCTACAGACGAGACTCGTTCAGAAGATACCTATAGGCCTACAGACGACTCGTTCAGAAGATACCTATAGGCCTACAGACGAGACTCGTTCAGAAGATACCTATAGGCCTACAGACGAGACTCGTTCAGAAGATACCCAGGCCTACAGACGAGACTCGTTCAGAAGATACCTATAGGCCTACAGACGAGACTCGTTCAGAAGATACCCAGGCCGACAGACGAGACTCGTTCAGAAGATACCCAGGCCTCCAGACGAGACTCGTTCAGAAGATACCTATAGGCATACAGACGACTCGTTCAGAAGATACCTATAGGCCTACAGACGACTCGTTCAGAAGATACCTATAGGCCTACAGACGAGACTCGTTCAGAAGATACCCAGGCCTACAGACGAGACTCGTTCAGAAGATACCTATAGGCCTACAGACGAGACTCGTTCAGAAGATACCTATAGGCCTACAGACGAGACTCGTTCAGAAGATACCCAGGCCGACAGACGAGACTCGTTCAGAAGATACCCAGGCCTCCAGACGAGACTCGTTCAGAAGATACCTATAGGCATACAGACGACTCGTTCAGAAGATACCTATAGGCCTCCAGACGAGACTCGTTCAGAAGATACCCAGGCCTCCAGACGAGACTCGTTCAGAAGATACCCAGGCCTACAGACGACTCGTTCAGAAGATACCTATAGGCCTACAGACGAGACTCGTTCAGAAGATACCTATAGGCCTACAGACGAGACTCGTTCAGAAGATACCTATAGGCCTACAGACGACTCGTTCAGAAGATACCTATAGGCCTCCAGACGACTCGTTCAGAAGATACCTATAGGCCTACAGACGAGACTCGTTCAGAAGATACCCAGGCCTACAGACGAGACTCGTTCAGAAGATACCCAGGCGTACAGACGAGACTCGTTCAGAAGATACCTATAGGCCTACAGACGAGACTCGTTCAGAAGATACCCAGGCCTCCAGACGAGACTCGTTCAGAAGATACCCAGGCCTACAGACGAGACTCGTTCAGAAGATACCTATAGGCCTACAGACGAGACTCGTTCAGAAGATACCCAGGCCTACAGACGAGACTCGTTCAGAAGATACCCAGGCCTACAGACGACTCGTTCAGAAGATACCTATAGGCCTACAGACGAGACTCGTTCAGAAGATACCCAGGCCTACAGACGACTCGTTCAGAAGATACCTATAGGCCTACAGACGAGACTCGTTCAGAAGATACCCAGGCCTACAGACGAGACTCGTTCAGAAGATACCTATAGGCCTACAGACGAGACTCGTTCAGAAGATACCCAGGCCTACAGACGAGACTCGTTCAGAAGATACCCAGGCCTACAGACGAGACTCGTTCAGAAGATACCCAGGCCGACAGACAACACTTGTTCAGAAGATACCCAGGCCGACAGACGTTTGCAGTGAAACACAAATAGGAATATCCTTACTTCTGTAAGAACGTTTCTCTGGCCTGCTCAATTTGTATTGTTCCACCTTTCCATTTGGACTTGTTCAACACAGTCATACCTAACAGGGACACAACAGGGACACAACAGGGACACAACAGGGACACAAAGTCGGTTAGAAACAGAATTAATCATCGGACGTATCAGAATGTGTATATCATGTTTGAGAGAGCGCTTAATAAAAGACACCTACATTTCTTAAAACCAGCATCAGTAATTTCTAAATTGATATATCCAAAGGTTTTATAAGGAACTCCTGTGGAAGAAGGACAACACATCGTTACAAATGACAGTAAAACTGCTGTGGAAATACAATCCATGTCAGCATGGGGATTAGCCCTACGAAGCTCACAGTCACGTATCAATGTCAGCACGGGGATTAGAGTGTGAGATTGGTACTCGGCCAATGACTGTAGAGTGTGAGATTGGTACTCGGCCAATGACTGTAGAGTGTGAGATTGGTACTCGGCCAATGACTGTAGAGTGTGAGATTGGTACTCGGCCAATGACTGTAGAGTGTGAGATTGGTACTCGGCCAATGACTGTAGAATGTGAGATTGGTACTCGGCCAATGACTGTAGAGTGTGAGATTGGTACTCGCCAATGACTGTAGAGTGAGATTGGTACTCGCCAATGACTGTAGAGTGTGAGATTGGTACTCGGCCAATGACTGTAGAGTGTGAGATTGGTACTCGGCCAATGACTGTAGAGTGTGAGATTGGTACTCGGCCAATGACTGTAGAGTGTGAGATTGGTACTCGGCCAATGACTGTAGAGTGTGAGATTGGTACTCGGCCAATGACTGTAGAGTGTGAGATTGGTACTCGGCCAATGACTGTAGAGTGTGAGATTGGTACTCGGCCAATGACTGTACCCATTTCAGCAGCTCGTTTTCCCGCGTTGGAATCCGTAATCTGTAAATGGTTCTGATGAAAAGCGCATGGTTTGCATTGCAGAGCCCGTGAAAGTATTCAAATCTAATTATTTGATGCTACCACCCACTTCTAAGTCCAAACCAAACATGAATTCCATGTTGTGTCTCTCTTATCACACACACCGACCGGTCTGTGTTTCACAGCTGTTTGTCTAGCCAATCAGCCTTGCATTTGGGCAACATGCTGCAGTAGATGGGAGATAGAACGAAGCCTGAGCACCATATATGACCTGGAGGCTGGTAGCAGCATCAAACAATATAATACTTCCTTGGGCTCGGAGATGAAAGTGACCTTTCCATCAGAACAGTCTACCGATTATGGGATACCTTCCACCACGGGATACACGCTGCTAAAACAAGTGTTGCTACGGGTCGTCACATAGCCACAAAGTTGTTGCTTATAGATCGCCATTAGACTGTAATTTCATTCATTAAATAATGAATTGAAAGGTTTAATAAACTGGGTTAAACAGGGATATGATAATCACTGCTCTGATCCTAGAAGATGTTGGGGTAGTGTGTGACCATACCTTCATCATCTCTCCGGGTCCGGAGTTCCACATCCTGAACATCACCAAATTTACCAAATCTGTCTTTCAGATCCTTTTGAGTGATGGTGTGGCTGAGGCCACCGATATATAGACGTTTCATGATGACCAACTCCTCAGATTGACAGATCTGTCAAAGAGAACAAGGTAAAAACTTATCAGCTAGCTAACTAAGTAAAGTCATACATGGCTAAAGCTAGGTGCAAGACCGATTGCGCTATCAACTCTAGCGGACTAAACCTCACTATCTTAAAGCTGGTGAAGTTCATCATAAACTAACGGCGTGGAGCCGAGACTTTGTGGACTGTAGATCCGACTACATTAATTTGCCCAAGGTCAACACGTAAAATACATGATGCAACTCCCACATATGTTTGTCTTCTGTAGCTGCGTCCTTTTTTTTTGTTCGCTGAAATCCATACTTTCTCAAACGTTTATTAAAATAGAACCACATAGACTGTTTGCGCATTGCTTTTCAGCGCTAATGGCCGTGTTACAATTGAATCTCACCAATGAAACAGTCGGTGGTCGTATTTGATTAACAAGCAACCACAGAAGACAAACAGTTAAAATGTGGGCATTTAATATTTTTTTGTTGTTTCAGCATTGACCTTTGGAAAAAACGATGTAATCGGAGCTAGATTCCACAAAGCATGGTAGCGGCTGCACGCCGTTATTGAAGTTCAGAAACTTCCTTCAGCCGCGGAGTTGAATCCGTTTATATCAACACCAAACACAACAGTACGCGTTGACATAAGTACCTTTGCTAACTGGACAAGTTGAACAAAATTGAGGCAGAAATCCAAGTGTGTAAAGTAAAAGATTAAATATATTAATCGATCCGAAATGAACATGTAATCACAAACTGTTTACCTCGGCGTTGGAAATTCACACGCATCCAGATCGGTGTGGTACACGAAAAAGATTCCGGACACATTTGTGAACACATGTGTTTAGTTCCGGAGTTTCATGGTTCCGCGTTGTGTCGTCGGGACTCTGGGGTTGTATTTCGGGGACGTTGGCTTTCTAAAATAAATAAATGAATAAAATACTTATCACACAAGTATCATATCATTTACCTTCGCTATCTTGGTATTACCAATGTTGTTTGAGTTGACAAAACGTTATGATCTTCTGAGATGTAATATACCTCCGTTAATTTGAGCGTACGCAGATCCGTCCCACAACATTTATTCCGGAAGTCAGAAACAGCGCGAAAGGTTTGTTTTGAAACACAAGAGTATTTCAGAGGAGTCTGGCAGGTAAATTAGATCCACGTTGTCTTAAATCTGACAATACAGATGAGCTATCTGTGTTCAGTTAGCGAGTTACTAGTTCGTTTATCATTGATTAGATAAGTGTGAAAACGAACTATATGACGGGATATTTATGAGAATAGCAAGCTAGTTCTCTTCGTTGCTTTGCAAGAAGTTGCCACTCAAAAAACACTTTGATTTCTTTGCAGAATGAAGAAGAATCTGGAAAATGTTTACGAGGCTCAAATCGAAGCACTCCAAGAAGAGATTGCAGCACTGCAATGCCAACAGGACAAGAATGAACGAGAGATCGCTATGAACCTCACGGGAGGACGCATGCAAGATGCTCTGTGAGTTGAAATTAGGACAGAATTTACAAAACTCGGTCCGGGGCTTTGGTGGGAAAAGTACGCAATTGTCATACTTGAGTAAAAGTAAAGATACCTTAAGAGAAAATGTCTCAAGTAAAAGTCACCCAGTAAAATACTACTTCAGTAAAAGTCTAAAAGTATTTGGGTTTTAAATATACTTAAGTATCAAAAGTAAATTTAATTGCTAAAATATAGTTATAGTAAAAGTATAAGTCATTGAAAATTCCTTATTGAGCAAAGCAGACGGCACCATTTTCTTGTTTTAAAAATGTACAGATAGCCAGGGGCTCACTCCAACACTCAGACATCATTACAGATAGCCAGGGGCTCACTCCAACACTCAGACATCATTACAGATAGCCAGGGGCTCACTCCAACACTCAGACATCATTACAGATACGTTTTCTAGTTCCCAACCAGCGTGTGAACGCGGCATGCGGTTGATGGCTTCACAGCCTCCCGGGCCACTCTACGAACACACGTTTTCTAGTCCCAACCAGCGTGTGAACGCGGCATGCGGTTGATGGCTTTCACAGCCTCCCGGGCCACTCTACGAACACACGTTTTCACAGCCTCCCGGGCCACTCTACGAACACTTACAGTTTCCCCATTTAAATGTTCTAACATGTTGAATATATTTAGCCTCAAATCTGCCAATCGTACTGCTGCGGAGGTGCCACCAATGTGTATGTACTATACCGATTTACTAAACTGAACAAAAATACAAACGCCACATGATCACTACATGTGTGTAATAAAATTAAAAACCATGGTCATTACACAGGTGCACCTTGTACTGGGGACAAATTAATATGCCACTCTAAAATGTGCAGTTTTTGTCACACAACACAATACCACAGATGTCTCAAGATTAGAGGGAGCGTGCAATTGGCATGCGGACTGCAGGAATGTCCACTAGAGCTGTTGCCAGAGAATTGAATGTTAATTTTTCTACCATAAGCCGCCTCAGAGAATTTGTCAGTACGCCCAACCGGCCTCACAACCTGCAGACCACGTGTCATAAAAGCTACGGACAACGAACACAATTGCATTTTATCAATGGCAACTTGAATGCACAGAGATACAATTTGGAAGCTGAAAATGTCCCAGTTCTTCCATTGCCTGCATACTCACCAGACAAGTCACCCATTGAGCATGTTTGGAATGCTCTGGATCGATGTGTTACGACAGCGTGTTCCAGTTCCCACCAATATCCAGTAACTTTGCCACAGCCATTTATAGAGGAGTGGGACACCATCGCACAGGCCACAATCAAAAAGCCTGAACAACTCTATGTGAAGGAGATGTGTCGCGCTGGATGAGGCAAATGGTCACACCAGATACTGACTGGTTTTCTGATCCACACCTCCACCTTTTTCTGTTTTCTGGTATCTGTGACCAACAGATGCATATCTATATTCCCAGTCATGTGACATCTATAGATTAGGGTCTAATGAATCTATTTCAATTGACTGATTTCCTCATATGAACTGTAACTCCGTAACCCCCCCCCCCCCCCCCCCCCCCCCCGTGGGAATCGAACGCACAATGCTGGCGTTGCTCTACCAACTGAGCCACACAGGACCAGTTCATTCATCTATGGTGGTGGTGGTGTTGTTGTTTCCTCAACACACAGGTTGATCATGACAGGACATCAGGAGAAGGAGATGGGGAAAAGTCAGAGAGACATCACAGCTCACCTGAAGACTGAGATAATGGAGATGGAGGAAGATCTCATCAGACAGACCAAGATAAACGGAATCGTTCTGGTCAACTGCTGTGTGAAGACTGTGGAGAAAGGTAAGGGCTATGACTAGTCAACTGCTGTGTGAAGACTGTGGAGAAAGGTAACTGTCATTCTTTAGAACTACTCCTATGACTAGGACTATGGGTAGGGGTAGGACTAGGGGTAGGACTAGGGGTAGGACTAGGGGTAGGGCTAAGTTTAGGACTAGGGGTATGACTAGGGGTAGGACTAAGTGTAGGACTAGGGGTAGGATTAAGTTTAGGACTAAGGGTAGGGCTAGGGGTAGGGTTAGGACTAGGGGTAGGACTAAGTTGGGTAGGACTATGGGTAGGGCTAGGACTATGGGTAGGACTATGGGTAGGACTAGGGGTAGGACTAAGTTTAGGACTAGGGGTAGGATTAAGTTTAGGACTAAGGGTAGGGCTAGGGGTAGGGTTAGGACTAGGGGTAGGACTAAGTTGGGTAGGACTATGGGTAGGGCTAGGACTATGGGTAGGACTATGGGTAGGACTATGGGTAGGGCTAGGTCTATGACTAGGTAGGGTTAGGTCTATGACTAGGACTATGGGTAGGGGTAGGGTTAGGTCTATGGGTAGGGTCAGGTCTATGACTAGGGTTAGGTCTATGACTAGGGTTAGGGTTAGGTCTATGACTAGGGGTAGGGGTAGGGGTAGGTCTATGGGTAGGACTATGGGTAGGACTAGGGGTAGGTCTATGACTAGGGGTAGGTCTATGACTATGGGTAGGGATAGGGTTAGGACTAGGTCTACGACTAGGGTTAGGTCTATGACTAGGGGTAGGACTATGGGTAGGACTATGACTAGGGGTAGGTCTATGACTAGGGGTAGGACTATGGGTAGGGGTAGGTCTATGACTAGGGGTAGGACTATGGGTAGGACTATGACTAGGGGTAGGTCTATGACTAGGGGTAGGACTATGGGTAGGACTATGACTAGGGGTAGGTCTATGACTAGGGGTAGGACTATGGGTAGGACTATGACTAGGGGTAGGTCTATGACTAGGGGTAGGACTAGGGGTAGGACTATGACTAGGGGTAGGTCTATGACTAGGGGTAGGTCTATGACTATGGGTAGGACTATGACTATGGGTAGGACTATGACTAGGGGTAGGACTATGGGTAGGTCTATGACTAGGGGTAGGTCTATGACTATGGGTAGGGATAGGGTTAGGTCTATGACTAGGACTATGGGTAGGGGTATGTCTATGACTAGGGGTAGGACTATGGGTAGGTCTATGACTATGGGTAGGGTTAGGGGTAGGTCTATGACTAGGGGTAGGACTAGGGTTAGGGTTAGGTCTATGACTAGGGGTAGGACCAGGTCTATGACGGGGTAGGACTAGGTCTACGACTAGGGTTAGGACTAGGTCTACGACTAGGGTTAGGTCTACGACTAGGGGTAGGACTAGGTCTACGACTAGGGGTAGGACTAGGTCTATAACTAGGGGTAGGGTTAGGTCTATGACTTTGGGTAGGAATAGGTCTACGACTAGGGGTAGGGTTAGAGGAAGGACTAGGGGTAGGGTTTAGATTAGGGGAAGGACTAGGTAGGGTTTAGATTAGGGGAAGGACTAGGGGTAGGGTTTAGATTAGGGGAGGGACTAGAGGTAGGGTTTAGATTAGGGAAGGACTAGAGGTAGGGTTTAGATTAGGGGGGTAGGGTTTAGATTAGGGAAGGACTAGGGGTAGGCTTTAGATTAGGGGAAGGACTAGAGGTAGGGTTTAGATTAGGGGAGGGGGGTAGGGTTTAGATTAGGGGAGGGGTAGGGTTTAGATTAGGGAAGGACTAGGGGTAGGGTTTAGATTAGGGAAGGACTAGGGGTAGGGTTTAGATTAAGGAAGGACTAGGGGTAGGGTTTAGATTAGGGAAGGACTAGGGGTAGGGTTTAGATTAGGGGAGGGACTAGGGGTAGGGTTTAGATTAGGGGAAGGACTAGGGGTAGGGTTTAGATTAGGGAAGGACTAGGGGTAGGGTTTAGATTAGGGGAGGGACTAGGGGTAGGGTTTAGATTAGGGAAGGACTAGGGGTAGGGTTTAGATTAGGGGAGGGACTAGGGGTAGGGTTTAGATTAAGGGAAGGACTAGGGGTAGGCTTTAGATTAGGGGAGGGACTAGGGGTAGGGTTTAGATTAAGGGAGGGACTAGGGGTAGGCTTTAGATTAGGGGAGGGACTAGGGGTAGGGTTTAGATTAGGGGTAGGGTTTAGATTAGGGGAGGGACTATAGGTAGGGTTTAGATTAGGGGAGGGGTAGGGTTTAGATTAGGGGAGGGGTAGGGTTTAGATTAGGGGAAGGACTAGGGGTAGGGTTTAGATTAGGGGAAGGACTAGGGGTAGGGTTTAGATTAGGGGTAGGCTTTAGATTAGGGAGGGACTAGGGGTAGGGTTTAGATTAGGGGAGGGACTAGGGGTAGGGTTTAGATTAGGGGAGGGACTAGGGGTAGGCTTTAGATTAGGGGAGGGACTAGGGGTAGGGTTTAGATTAGGGAGGGACTAGGGGTAGGGTTTAGATTAGGGAGGGACTAGGGGTAGGGTTTAGATTAGGGAGGGTTTAGATTAGGTAGGCTTTAGATTAGGGGAGGGGTTTAGATTAGGGGAGGGGTTTAGATTAGGGAGGGGTTTAGATTAGGGGAGGGACTAGGGGTAGGCTTTAGATTAGGGGAGGGGCTAGGGTTTAGATTAGGGGAGGGACTAGGGGTAGGGTTTAGATTAGGGGAGGGACTAGGGTTTAGATTAGGGGAGGGACTAGGGGTAGGCTTTAGATTAGGGGAGGGGCTAGGGTTTAGATTAGGGGAGGGACTAGGGGTAGGGTTTAGATTAGGGGAGGGACTAGGTAGGCTTTAGATTAGGGGAGGGGTTTAGATTAGAATATTAAAATATCAACATGGAAAACCAGGTGCGTTTAAATTTAGTCAATCGCTGAATTGATCAGTTAGCTCAGTTGGTCAGACGTGGTGCCTAGTTGGAACAAAACCCTGCAGTATTGGCATCACTCCAGGTACAGGGTTGTCTTCCCCCTGGTCTACACAAAGATAAGGGCTCTAACCACTAGGCAGCCTAGTGGTTAGAGCGTTGGACTAGTAACCGAAAGGTTGCAAGTTCAAATCCCCGAGCTGACAAGGTACAAAATCTGTCGTTCTGCCCCTGAACAGGCAGTTAACCCACTGTTCCTAGGGCCGTCATTGAAAATAAGAATTTGTTCTTAACTGACTTGCCTAGTAAAATAAAAAATATATCTCAATTAATCTTTCCACGATTCCTCATCTCCTTGCCGCCTCAACTGTATTGTAGGAGAAGGTCCAAAGCTCTCAGACTTTCTCCAATCTGTTTTGAGAAGGAGCCAAGGAGGTGAGGAGAGAGGATGTGAGGAATTGAAGAAAGATGGAATAGATTAAGAGCTAAAGTTTGGTATAATCTGATGTTTTTCCTCTGCCCTCTTCTAAGGCAACAAGAAGATGGTGCAACAACACAGGCTGACGGGCCACTGCTCCTTCTTAGACTTCCAAGTGGAGTTTGAGCTCACTGATGTTCAGGTGAGAAGAATGTCTGAGAAGGCTATTCTGAACTATTGCCTCTGGAGGGTGCTATTCAGCCAGAAGAGGTCCCCTTAAAGGACCCCCATTTAGGGCCAGGGTTCCGGTCTAAAATAACAGCTTTGACTGCTCCTACAGTTCTGCTTCGGAACTGCAGTTTAACTGACGATGGGTTCAGGTCAGGGCTTTGTCGACCTCGTTTTGTGCACGGGGGGCGTGAATCCGCCATAGAATAAGATGAAGCTCTGGTAATATGGATACCGATTGAAAGATGACCAATATGCCTTTTGGTAGGTAGGCTGCTGGCAGACACGGTGCAACCTTTTGGTAGGTAGGTTGCTGGCAGACACGGTGCAACCTTTTGGTAGGTAGGCTGCTGGCAGACACGGTACAACCTTTTGGTAGGTAGGCTGCTGGCAGACACTGTGCAACCTTTTGGTAGGTAGGCTGCTGGCAGACACGGTGCAACCTTTTGGTAGGTAGGCTGCTGGCAGACACGGTGCAACCTTTTGGTAGGTAGGCTGCTGGCAGACACGGTGCAACCTTTTGGTAGGTAGGCTGCTGGCAGACACGGTGTTTTGCAACCTTTGGTAGGTAGGCTGCTGGCAGACACGGTGCAACCTTTTGGTAGGTAGGCTGCTGGCAGACACGGTGCAACCTTTTGGTAGGTAGGGTGCTGGCAGACACGGTGCAACCTTTTGGTAGGTAGGCTGCTGGCAGACACGGTACAACCTTTTGGTAGGTAGGGTGCTGGCAGACACGGTGCAACCTTTTGGTAGGTAGGCTGCTGGCAGACACGGTGCAACCTTTTGGTAGGTAGGCTGCTGGCAGACACGGTACAACCTTTTGGTAGGTAGGCTGCTGGCAGACACGGTGCAACCTTTTGGTAGGTAGGCTGCTGGCAGACACGGTGCAACCTTTTGGTAGGTAGGCTGCTGGCAGACACGGTGCAACCTTTTGGTAGGTAGGCTGCTGGCAGACACGGTGCAACCTTTTGGTAGGTAGGCTGCTGGCAGACACGGTACAACCTTTTGGTAGGTAGGCTGCTGGCAGACACGGTGCAACCTTTTGGTAGGTAGGCTGCTTGCAGACACGGTGCAACCTTTTGGTAGGTAGGCTGCTGGCAGACACGGTGCAACCTTTTGGTAGGTAGGCTGCTTGCAGACACGGTGCAACCTTTTGGTAGGTAGGCTGCTGGCAGACACGGTGCAACCTTTTGGTAGGTAGGCTGCTTGCAGACACGGTGCAACCTTTGGTAGGTAGGTAGGCTGCTGGCAGACACGGTGCAACCTTTTGGTAGGTAGGCTGCTTGCAGACACGGTGCAACCTTTTGGTAGGTAGGCCGCTGGCAGACACGGTGCAACCTTTTGGTAGGTAGGCCGCTGGCAGACACGGTACAACCTTTTGGTAGGTAGGCTGCTGGCAGACACGGTGCAACCTTTTGGTAGGTAGGCTGCTGGCAGACACGGTGCAACCTTTTGGTAGGTAGGATGCTGGCAGACACGGTGCAACCTTTTGGTAGGTAGGCTGCTGGCAGACACGGTGCAACCTTTTGGTAGGTAGGCTGCTGGCAGACACGGTGCAACCTTTTGGTAGGTAGTCTGCTGGCAGACACGGTGCAACCTTTTGGTAGGTAGGCTGCTGGCAGACACGGTGCAACCTTTTGGTAGGTAGTCTGCTGGCAGACACGGTGCAACCTTTTGGTAGGTATTCTGCTGGCAGACACGGTGCAACCTTTTGGTAGGTAGGCTGCTGGCAGGTCTTGGCTGCGGTACAGCTGAGCCAAGTCAGCCCGTGGTCATGGTTCTCACAAGGGGAAGTGAAATGACAGACTACAATGACTTTGCTTGTGATCATGCACGCCACAAATAACATATAACTAAGTTCCTTGAATTTTCTTTTGCGAGCTGCCTTTTCATTATCTAGACAGACCCTTGTGGTTTCTAGCTAACGTTACACCAATCAAAGCAGTGGAGCGTGTAGTGAAGCAAAACTTCTGTGGTAAAAGCCATTTATCTTGGGGTGACTGGGGGAGTGGGTTTGCAAAATGCTATCGTAGCACACAATTACATCATTTTATAAAATGCCTTCAGTAACTATTCAGACCCCTTGACTTTTTCCACATTTTGTTACGTTACAGCCATCAATCTACACACAATACCCCATAATGACAAAGCAAAAACAGGTTTTTAGACATTTTAGCAAATAAAACAAATAATTAAAAAAACATACCTTATTTACATAAGTATTCAGACTCAAAATTGAGCTCAGGTGCATCCTGTTTCCATTGATCATCCTTGAGATGTTTCTACAACTTGATTGGACTCCACCTGTGGTAAATTCAATTGATTGGACATGATTTGGAAAGGCACACACCTGTCTATATAAGGTCCCACAGTTGACAGCACATGTCAGAGCAGAAACCAAGCCATGAGGTGGAAGGAACTGTCCGTAGAGCTCAGAGACAGGATTGTGTCGAGGCACAGATCTGGGGAAAGGTACCAAAAAAATGTATGCAGCATTGAAGGTCCCCAAGAACACAGTGACCTCCATCATTCTGAAATGGAAGAAGTTTGGAACCACCAAGACTCTTCCTAGAGCTGGCTGCCCGGCCAAACTGAGCAATCAGGGGAGAAGAGCCTTGGTCAGGGAGGTGACAAAGAACCCGATGGTCACTCTGGTAGAGCTCTAGAGTTCCTCTGTGGAGATGGGAGAACCTTCCAGAAGGACAACCATCTCTGCAGCACTCTACCAATCAGGCCTTTATGGTTGAGTGTCCAGACAGAAGCCACTCCTCAGTAAAAGGCACATGACAGCCCGCTTGGAGTTTGCCAAAAGGCACCTAAAGGACTCTCAGACCATGAGAAACAAGATGCTCTGGTCTGATGAAACTAAGATTGAACTCTTTGGCCTGAATGCCAAGCATCACGTCTGGAGGATACTTTGCACCATCCCTACGGTGAAGCATGGTGGTGGCAGCGTCATTCTGCGGGTATGTTTTTCAGTGACAGGGACTGGGAGACTAGTCAGGATCGAGGGGAAAGATGAACGGAGCAAAGTACAGCGAGATCCTTGATGAAAACCCGCTCCAGAGTGCTCAGGACCTCAGACTGTTGAGCCTTTTTTTGTTAAGTTACCCTGTATTGGAGTTAGCTCCCAGGCTCAGGAGGCCAAGTAGACACAAGGCTGTTTGGCTCATCTCAGTCACCAAGAGGTAGAGCTTTGCAAGCTGTTTCTGATGAATAAATAATGCCATGCTGATGGATGGTAATGTTGAAATACCCAGCCAGCCCTGAAAGGAAATGTAGGTTGATAACAATTTGTACATCATATCATAGGAAAAGAGACACTGATTTTCACAAAGTGGGCCGTTTGATTTTTGTCACGTCAAGCACAAATATATCATACTTTAACTAAAACGATGATCTATTGACTTAAATCATTGTGCAACATCCTGGCATAGCTCTGGCCATCGCCTTTGAGCTCGAAAAGGTGGATATTTGCTGGTTTGGCCATTTTTAATTGACAGAAATATTGTCCAGAAATTGCCTGTAGTATATAGGCCTATATATATTCAATGGTTGAATGGATGAACCTGTTATCTGCTGTCTTCAACACCAGGGGGCAGTGTAGATCTATATTTATGGCAGACTGAAGCGAGGGCATGTAGTCAACACAGGAAACAGACATATCACCCCTCAGTTTAGGGATTCTATGGCAGACTGAATCAAGGGCATGTTGTCAACACAGGAAACAGACATATCACCCCTCAGTTTAGGGATTCTATGGCAGACTGAATCAAGGGCATGTTGTCAACACAGGAAACAGACATATCACCCCTCAGTTTAGGGATTCTATGGCAGACTGAAGCGAGGGCATGTAGTCAACACAGGAAACAGACATATCACCCCTCAGTTTAGGGATTCTATGGCAGACTGAAGCGAGGGCATGTAGTCAACACAGGAAACAGACATATCACCCCTCAGTTTAGGGATTCTATGGCAGACTGAAGCGAGGGCATGTAGTCAACACAGGAAACAGACATATCACCCCTCAGTTTAGGGATTCTATGGCAGACTGAATCAAGGGCATGTTGTCAACACAGGAAACAGATATATCACCCCTCAGTTTAGGGATTCTATGGCAGACTGAATCAAGGGCATGTTGTCAACACAGGAAACAGATATATCACCCCTCAGTTTAGGGATTCTATGGCAGACTGAATCAAGGGCATGTTGTCAACACAGGAAACAGATATATCACCCCTCAGTTTAGGGATAGATTCTAGACCTAGAACCAATGGAGAACTGTCTAATTGCTGGTTAATGCTTTTAGAAAACCAATTAGAACTAAAGTTTATAGATTTTTAGACCAAACCAATGGAGAACTGTCTAATACTGCTGGTTATAGATGCTTTTAGACCAAACCAATGGAGAACTGTCTAATACTGCTGGTTATAGATGCTTTTAGACCAAACCAATGGAGAACTGTCTAATACTGCTGGTTATAGATGCTTTTAGACCAAACCAATGGAGAACTGTCTAATACTGCTGGTTATAGATGCTTTTAGACCAAACCAATGGAGAACTGTCTAATACTGCTGGTTATAGATGATGGAGAACTGTCTTGCTGGTTATAGATGCCAAACCAATGGAGAACTGCTGGTTATAGATGTCCAAACCAATGGAGAACTGTCTAATACTGCTGGTTATAGATGCTTTTAGACCAAACCAATGGAGAACTGTCTAATACTGCTGGTTATAGATGCTTTTAGACCAAAGTAGGCTTTTGTTGAATAAGTATCAGTTCAGTGTATCATATAATTGTATTATGATTGGTTGTAATTGATCCCGTTTAAAGCTAACTTGACATCTTTGACCTTCTCATAGGAGGATACGACCCTGGTGAGGACGATCACTGACCTCAACATCGTCATGGACAGCACTGAGTTTAAGGACTTCAGTAATTTTGTGTCTGGGTAAGGCCTTAATGTTGAAACATGTATTTCAACAATTACTGTTCTAACACTCGCACTCGATCAATAGCGATCCATATCTTTACTGTCAGGGTATAAAGACACACTGTAGGTCTAACTACTTACCGGTGCAAGTCATTTGTAAACGTGAAACTCTGTAACGACTTGTGGTTGTTTAGCTCATCTTAGGACTCTACTAAACACGCGTTTGTTTAGGACTGCTAAAAAAATCAAAAAGTGAATTCAGAATATTTAGGTAAATTAGGTGGTCAACTCATTGTTCCTGTTTTGTAGTACCTTCCTCTGGTTATAGACAGCTACAGGCTGTTGGAAGATCTGAAGACCAATCCCGTGTTCCCTAATGGCATTCTATTCCCAACAAAGTGCACTACTTTTGACCAGCTCTGGAGTAATTTACTATATAGGGAATATGATGAAAGTGCACTACTTTTGACACTATGTAGGGATTAGAACGGCATTAGGGACTGGTCTTTGTCTTTGGCTTGACCAGAGCCTTGGCATCATCTCTCTAGATTTATTTTCCCACTAGTGGAAAAGTAGCCGACTCGATTCTCCTCAATGTGTATTACATTTATAGACAGATGGTCTGTGTTATTGAAGCCCTTGAGTGAATATATCAACCTGCAGATATCAACAGTTGTAATTCTTCCTAACAGAAACGGCATCAAATGTGTTTTTCTGTTTCTACAACAATGGCCGAGACATCCAAAGGGTATGATGGTCACCGTTTTAGTAAATGAACAATGTACAAACATTTTAATTTAGCGGGGAGGGGGGGGTGTACATTTCTCATCTTCACTGTTCTTTTACTCCCATAAATCACCATGCTTTCAAGGTTCAACAAGTTCCCATTTTATTGAGCCAACATTTAGTTCATCTGAGAGGTTGTTGTTGTCGTCTTATATAATGGAAAGGATCTATACAAAAACCAACTATATGATGTTTCCCTGTCATATGGTTCAGTTGAGACAACAGTCCATGTGATTTCTATCCAGACATAAATTATTGCAGTTTGCATCCACACCCACACCCACAAGCTAGGTCTCTGTCATGCTGTAGCTAGGGCTCTGTCATGGTGTAGCTAGGTCTCTGTCATGGTGTAGCTAGGTCTCTGTCATGCTGTAGCTAGGTCTCTGTCATGCTGTAGCTAGGTCTCTGTCATGCTGTAGCTAGGTCTCTGTCATGCTGTAGCTAGGACTCTGTCATGCTGTACCTAGGACTCTGTCATGCTGTAGTTAGGGCTCTGTCATGCTGTAGCTAGGACTCTGTCATGCTGTAGCTAGGTCTCTGTCATGCTGTAGCTAGGACTCTGTCATGCTGTAGCTAGGTCTCTGTCATGCTGTAGCTAGGTCTCTGTCATGCTGTAGCTAGGTCTCTGCTGTAGCAGGTCTCTGTCTGCTGTCATGCTGTAGCTAGGGTCTCTGTCATGCTGTAGCTAGGTCTCTGTCATGCTGTAGCTAGGTCTCTGTCATGCTGTAGCTAGGTCTCTGTCATGCTGTAGCTAGCTGTAGCTAGGTCTATGTCATGCTGTAGCTAGGTCTCTGTCATGCTGTAGGTCTAGTCATGCTGTAGCTAGGTCTCTGTCATGCTGTAGCTAGGTCTCTGTCATGCTGTAGCTAGGTCTCTGTCATGCTGTAGCTAGGTCTATGTCATGCTGTAGCTAGGTCTATGTCATGCTGTAGTTAGGTCTCTGTCATGCTGTAGCTAGGTCTCTGTCATGCTGTAGCTAGGTCTCTGTCATGCTGTAGCTAGGTCTCTGTCATGCTGTAGCTAGGTCTCTGTCATGCTGTAGCTAGGTCTCTGTCATGCTGTAGCTAGGTCATCTGTCATGCTGTAGCTAGGTCTCTGTCATTTCATGCTGTAGCTAGGTCTCTGTCATGCTGTAGCTAGGTCTCTGTCATGCTGTAGCTGTAGCTAGCTAGGTCTCTGTCATGCTGTAGCTAGGTCTATGGTCTTGTCATGCTGTAGCTAGGTCTCTGTCATGCTGTAGCTAGGTCTCTGTCATGCTGTAGCTAGGTCTCTGTCATGCTGTAGCTAGGTCATGCTGTAGCTAGGTCTGTCATGCTGTAGCTAGGTCTCTGTCATGCTGTAGCTCTGTCATGCTGTAGTTAGGTCTCTGTCATGTCTGTGTAGCTAGGTCTCTGTCAGCTAGGTCTCTGTCATGCTGTAGCTAGGTCTCTGTCATGGTCTGTAGCTAGGTCTCTGTCATGCTGTCATGCTGTAGGGTCTCTGTCATGCTGTAGCTAGGTCTATGTCATGCTGTAGTTAGGTCTCTGTCATGCTGTAGCTAGGTCTCTGTCATGCTGTAGCTAGGTCTCTGTCATGCTGTAGCTAGGTCTCTGTCATGCTGTAGCTAGGTCTCTGTCATGCTGTAGCTAGGTCTCTGTCATGCTGTAGCTAGGTCTATGTCATGCTGTAGCTAGGTCTCTGTCATGCTGTAGCTAGGTCTCTGTCATGCTGTAGCTAGGTCTCTGTCATGCTGTAGCTAGGTCTCTGTCATGCTGTAGCTAGGTCTATGTCATGCTGTAGCTAGGTAGCTCTGTCATGCTGTAGCTAGGTCTCTGTCATGCTGTAGCTAGGTCTCTGTCATGCTGTAGCTAGGTCTCTGTCATGCTGTAGCTAGGTCTCTGTCAGCTGGTCTGTAGCTAGGTCTCTGTCATGCTGTAGCTAGGTCTCTGTCATGCTGTAGCTAGGTTCTGTCTGCTGTCTATGTCATGCTGTAGCTAGGTCTCTGTCATGCTGTAGCTAGGTCTCTGTCATGCTGTAGCTAGGTCTAGGTCTGTCATGCTGTAGCTAGGTCTCTGTCATGCTGTAGCTAGGTCTCTGTCATGCTGTAGCTAGGTCTCTGTCATGCTGTAGCTAGGTCTCTGTCATGCTGTAGCTAGGTCTCTGTCATGCTGTAGCTAGGTCTATGTCATGCTGTAGCTAGGTCTCTGTCATGCTGTAGCTAGGACTCTGTCATGCTGTAGCTAGGTTCTCTGTCGTGCTGTAGCTAGGTCTCTGTCATGCTGTACCTAGGTCTAGGTCTCTGTCATGCTGTAGCTAGGTCTCTGTTATGCTGTAGCTAGGTCTCTGTCATGCTGTAGCTAGGTCTCTGTCATGCTGTAGCTAGGTCTCTGTCATGCTGTAGCTAGGTCTCTGTCATGCTGTAGCTAGGTCTCTGTCATGCTGTAGCTAGGTCTCTGTCATGCTGTAGCTAGGTCTCTGTCATGCTGTAGCTAGGTCTCTGTCATGCTGTAGCTAGGTCTCTGTCATGCTGTAGCTAGGTCTCTGTCATGCTGTAGCTAGGTCTCTGTCATGCTGTAGCTAGGTCTCTGTCATGCTGTAGCTAGGTCTCTGTCATGCTGTAGCTAGGTCTCTGTCATGCTGTAGCTAGGTCTCTGTCATGCTGTAGCTAGGTCTCTGTCATGCTGTAGCTGTAGGTCTCTGTCATGCTGTAGCTAGGTCTCTGTCATGCTGTAGCTAGGTCTCTGTCATGCTGTAGCTAGGTCTCTGTCATGCTGTAGCTAGGTCTCTGTCATGCTGTAGCTAGGTCTCTGTCATGCTGTAGCTAGGTCTAGGTCTCTGTCATGCTGTAGCTAGGTCTCTGTCATGCTGTAGCTAGGTCTCTGTCATGCTGTAGCTAGGTCTATGTCATGCTGTAGCTAGGTCTCTGTCATGCTGTAGCTAGGTCTCTGTCATGCTGTAGCTAGGTCTCTGTCATGCTGTAGCTAGGTCTCTGTCATGCTGTAGCTAGGTCTCTGTCATGCTGTAGCTAGGTCTCTGTCATGCTGTAGCTAGGTCTCTGTCATGCTGTAGCTAGGTCTCTGTCATGCTGTAGCTAGGTCTCTGTCATGCTGTAGCTAGGTCTCTGTCATGCTGTAGCTAGGTCTCTGTCATGCTGTAGCTAGGTCTCTGTCATGCTGTAGCTAGGTCTCTGTCATGCTGTAGCTAGGTCTCTGTCATGCTGTAGCTAGGTCTCTGTCATGCTGTAGCTAGGTCTCATGTCATGCTGTGTAGCTAGGTCTCTGTCATGCTGTAGCTAGGTCTCTGTCATGCTGTAGCTAGGTCTCTGTCATGCTGTAGCTAGGTCTCTGTCATGCTGTAGCTAGGTCTCTGTCATGCTGTACCTAGGTCTCTGTCATGCTGTACCTAGGTCTAGGTCTGTCATGCTGTAGCTAGGTCTCTGTCATGCTGTAGCTAGGTCTCTGTCATGCTGTAGCTAGGTCTCTGTCATGCTGTAGCTAGGTCTCTGTCATGCTGTAGCTAGGTCTCTGTCATGCTGTAGCTAGGTCTCTGTCATGCTGTAGCTAGGTCTCTGTCATGCTGTAGCTAGGTCTCTGTCATGCTGTAGCTAGGTCTCTGTCATGCTGTAGCTAGGTCTCTGTCATGCTGTAGCTAGGTCTCTGTCATGCTGTAGCTAGGTCTCTGTCATGCTGTAGCTAGGTCTCTGTCATGCTGTAGCTAGGTCTCTGTCTATGCTGTGTAGCTAGGTCTCTGTCATGCTGTAGCTAGGTCTCTGTCATGCTGTAGTCTAGGTCTCTGTAGCTAGGTCTCTGTCATGCTGTAGCTAGGTCTCTGTCATGCTGTAGCTAGGTCTCTGTCATGCTGTAGCTAGGTCTCTGTCATGCTGTAGCTAGGTCTCTGTCATGCTGTAGCTAGGTCTCTGTCATGCTGTAGCTAGGTCTCTGTCATGCTGTAGCTAGGTCTCTGTCATGCTGTAGCTAGGTCTCTGTCATGCTGTAGCTAGGTCTCTGTCATGCTGTAGCTAGGTCTCTGTCATGCTGTAGCTAGGTCTCTGTCATGCTGTAGCTAGGTCTCATGTCATGCTGTAGCTAGGTCTCTGTCATGCTGTAGCTAGGTCTCTGTCATGCTGTAGCTAGGTCTCTGTCATGCTGTAGCTAGGTCTCTGTCATGCTGTAGCTAGGTCTCTGTCATGCTGTAGCTAGGTCTCTGTCATGCTGTAGCTAGGTCTCTGTCATGCTGTAGCTAGGTCTCTGTCATGCTGTAGCTAGGTCTCTGTCATGCTGTAGCTAGGTCTCTGTCATGCTGTAGCTAGGTCTCTGTCATGCTGTAGCTAGGTCTCTGTCATGCTGTAGCTAGGTCTCTGTCATGCTGTAGCTAGGTCTCTGTCATGCTGTAGCTAGGTCTCTGTCATGCTGTAGCTAGGTCTCTGTCATGCTGTAGCTAGGTCTCTGTCATGCTGTAGCTAGGTCTCTGTCATGCTGTAGCTAGGTCTCTGCTGTAGCATGCTGTAGCTAGGTCTCTGTCATGCTGTAGCTAGGTCTCTCTGTCATGCTGTAGCTAGGTCTCTGTCATGCTGTAGCTAGGTCTCTGTCATGCTCTGTCATGCTGTAGCTAGGTCTCTGTCATGCTGTAGCTAGGTCTCTGTCATGCTGTAGCTAGGTCTCTGTCATGCTGTAGCTAGGTCTCTGTCATGCTGTAGCTAGGTCTCTGTCATGCTGTAGCTAGGTCTCTGTCATGCTGTAGCTAGGTCTCTGTCATGCTGTAGCTAGGTCTCTGTCATGCTGTAGCTAGGTCTCTGTCATGCTGTAGCTAGGTCTCTGTCATGCTGTAGCTAGGTCTCTGTCATGCTGTAGCTAGGTCTCTGTCATGCTGTAGCTAGGTCTCTGTCATGCTGTAGCTAGGTCTCTGTCATGCTGTAGCTAGGTCTCTGTCATGCTGTAGCTAGGTCTCTGTCATGCTGTACCTAGGTCTAGGTCTCTGTCATGCTGTAGCTAGGTCTCTGTCATGCTGTAGCTAGGTCTCTCATGCTGTAGCTAGGTCTCTGTCATGCTGTAGCTAGGTCTCTGTCATGCTGTAGCTAGGTCTCTGTCATGCTGTAGCTAGGTCTCTGTCATGCTGTAGCTAGGTCTCTGTCATGCTGTAGCTAGGTCTCTGTCATGCTGTAGCTAGGTCTCTGTCATGCTGTAGCTAGGTCTCTGTCATGCTGTAGCTAGGTCTCTGTCATGCTGTAGCTAGGTCTCTGTCATGCTGTAGCTAGGTCTCTGTCATGCTGTAGCTAGGTCTCTGTCATGCTGTAGCTGTAGCTAGGTCTCTGTCATGCTGTAGCTAGGTCTCTGTCATGCTGTAGCTAGGTCTCTGTCATGCTGTAGCTAGGTCTCTGTCATGCTGTAGCTAGGTCTCTGTCATGCTGTAGCTAGGTCTCTGTCATGCTGTAGCTAGGTCTCTGTCATGTCATGCTGTAGCTAGGTCTCTGTCATGCTGTAGCTAGGTCTCTGTCATGCTGTAGCTAGGTCTCTGTCATGCTGTAGCTAGGTCTCTGTCATGCTGTAGCTAGGTCTCTGTCATGCTGTAGCTAGGTCTCTGTCATGCTGTACCTAGGTCTAGGTCTCTGTCATGCTGTAGCTAGGTCTCTGTCATGCTGTACCTAGGTCTAGGTCTCTGTCATGCTGTAGCTAGGTCTCTGTCATGCTGTACCTAGGTCTCTGTCATGCTGTAGCTAGGTCTATGTCATGCTGTAGCAAGGTCTCTGTTATGCTGTAGCTAGGTCTCTCATGCTGTAGCTAGGTCTCTGTCATGCTGTAGCTAGGTCTCTGTCATGCTGTAGCTAGGTCTCTGTCATGCTGTAGCTAGGTCTCTGTCATAATGTAGCTAGGTCTCTGTCATGGTGTAGCTAGGTCTCTGTCATGGTGTAGCTAGGTCTCTGTCATGCTGTAGCTAGGTCTCTGTCATGCTGTAGCTAGGTCTCTGTCATGCTGTAGCTAGGTCTCTGTCATGCTGTAGCTAGGTCTCTGTCATGCTGTAGCTAGGTCTCTGTCATGCTGTAGCTAGGTCTCTGTCATGCTGTAGCTAGGTCTATGTCATGCTGTAGCTAGGTCTCTGTCATGCTGTAGCTAGGTCTCTGTCATGCTGTAGCTAGGTCTCTGTCATGCTGTAGCTAGGTCTCTGTCATGCTGTAGCTAGGTCTGTCTGTCATCATGCTGCTGTCATGCTAGGTCTCTGTCATGCTGTAGCTAGGTCTCTGTCATGCTGTAGCTAGGTCTCTGTCATGCTGTAGCTAGGTCTCTGTCATGCTGTAGTTAGGTCTCTGTCATGCTGTAGTTAGGTCTCTGTCATGCTGTAGTTAGGTCTCTGTCATGCTGTAGTTAGGTCTCTGTCATGCTGTAGCTGGTCTAGCTGGTCTCTGTCATGCTGTAGCTAGGTCTCATGCTGTAGTCATGCTGTAGCTAGGTCTCTGTCATGCTGTAGCTAGGTCTCTGTCATGCTGTAGCTAGGTCTCTGTCATGCTGTAGCTAGGTCTCTGTCATGCTGTAGCTAGGTCTCTGTCATGCTGTAGCTAGGTCTCTGTCATGCTGTAGCTAGGTCTCTGTCATGCTGTAGCTAGGTCTCTGTCATGCTGTAGCTAGGTCTCTGTCATGCTGTAGCTAGGTCTCTGTCATGCTGTAGCTAGGTCTCTGTCATGCTGTAGCTAGGTCTCTGTCATGCTGTAGCTAGGTCTCTGTCATGCTGTAGCTAGGTCTCTGTCATGCTGTAGCTAGGTCTCTGTCATGCTGTAGCTAGGTCTCTGTCATGCTGTAGCTAGGTCTCTGTCATGCTGTAGCTAGGTCTCTGTCATGCTGTAGCTAGGTCTCTGTCATGCTGTCTCTGTCATGCTGTAGCTAGGTCTCTGTCATGCTGTAGCTAGGTCTCTGTCATGCTGTAGCTAGGTCTCTGTCATGCTGTAGCTAGGTTCTCTGTCATGCTGTAGCTAGGTCTCTGTCATGCTGTAGCTAGGTCTCTGTCATGCTGTAGCTAGGTCTCTGTCATGCTGTAGCTAGGTCTCTGTCATGCTGTAGCTAGGTCTCTGTCATGCTGTAGCTAGGTCTCTGTCATGCTGTAGCTAGCTAGTAGCTAGGTCTCATGTCATGCTGTAGCTAGGTCTCTGTCATGCTGTAGCTAGGTCTCTGTCATGCTGTAGCTAGGTCTCTGTCATGCTGTAGCTAGGTCTCTGTCATGCTGTAGCTAGGTCTCTGTCATGCTGTAGCTAGGTCTCTGTCATGCTGCTAGCTAGGTCTCTGTCATGCTGTAGCTAGGTCTCTGTCATGCTGTAGCTAGGTCTCTGTCATGCTGTAGCTAGGTCTCTGTCATGCTGTAGCTAGGTCTCTGTCATGCTGTAGCTAGGTCTCTGTCAGCTAGGTCTCTGTCATGCTGTAGGTCTCTGTCATGCTGTAGCTAGGTCTCTGTCATGCTGTAGCTAGGTCTCTGTCATGCTGTAGCTAGGTCTCTGTCATGCTGTAGCTAGGTCTCTGTGTAGCATGCTGTAGCTAGGTCTCTGTCATGCTGTAGCTAGGTCTATGTCATGCTGTAGCTAGGTCTCTGTCATGCTGTAGCTAGGTCTGTCATGTCATCTCTGCTGCTGTAGCTAGGTCTCTGTCATGCTGTAGCTAGGTCTCTGTCATGCTGTAGCTAGGTCTCTGTCATGCTGTAGCTAGGTCTCTGTCATGCTGTAGCTAGGTCTCTGTCATGCTGTAGCTAGGTCTCTGTCATGCTGTAGCTAGGTCTCTGTCATGCTGTAGCTAGGTCTCTGTCATGCTGTAGCTAGGTCTCTGTCATGCTGTAGCTAGGTCTCTGTCATGCTGTAGCTAGGTCTCTGTCATGCTGTAGCTAGGTCATCTGTCATGCTGTAGCTAGGTCTCTGTCATGCTGTAGCTAGGTCTCTGTCATGCTGTAGCTAGGTCTCTGTCATGCTGTAGCTAGGTCTCTGTCATGCTGTAGCTAGGTCTCTGGTCTAGGTCTCTGTCATGCTCTCTGTCAGCTGTAGGTCTCTGTCATGCTGTAGCTAGGTCTCTGTCATGCTGTAGCTAGGTCTCTGTCATGCTGTAGCTAGGTCTCTGTCATGCTGTAGCTCTGTCAGGTCTCTGTCATGCTGTAGCTAGGTCTCTGTCATGCTGTAGCTAGGTCTCTGTCATGCTGTAGCTAGGTCTCTGTCATGCTGTAGCTAGGTCTCTGTCATGGTCTGTAGCTAGGTCTCTGTCATGCAGCTAGGTCTCTGTCATGCTGTAGCTAGGTCTCTGTCATGCTGTAGCTAGGTCTCTGTCATGCTGTAGCTAGGTCTCTGTCATGCTGTAGCTAGGTCTCTGTCATGCTGTAGCTAGGTCTCTGTCATGCTGTCATGCTGTAGCTAGGTCTCTGTCATGCTGTAGCTGTCATGCTGTAGCTAGGTCTCTGTCATGCTGTAGCTAGGTCTCTGTCATGCTGTAGCTAGGTCTCTGTCATGCTGTAGCTAGGTCTCTGTCATGCTGTAGCTAGGTCTCTGTCATGCTGTAGCTAGGTCTCTGTCATGCTGTAGCTAGGTCTCTGTCATGCTGTAGCTAGGTCTCTGTCATGCTGTAGCTCTGTCATGCTGTAGGTCTCTGTCATCTCTGCTGTAGCTAGGTCTCTGTCATGGTGTAGCTGGTCTCTGTCATGCTGTAGCTAGGTCTCTGTCATGCTGTAGCTAGGTCTCTGTCATGCTGTAGCTAGGTCTCTGTCATGCTGTAGCTAGGTCTCTGTCATGCTGTAGCTAGGTCTCTGTCATGCTGTAGCTAGGTCTCTGTCATGCTGTAGCTAGGTCTCTGTCATGCTGTAGCTAGGTCTCTGTCATGCTGTAGCTAGGTCTCTGTCATGCTGTAGCTAGGTCTCTGTCATGCTGTAGCTAGGTCTCTGTCATGCTGTAGCTAGGTCTCTGTCATGCTGTAGCTAGGTCTCTGTCATGCTGTATGCTAGGTCTCTGTCATGCTGTAGCTAGGTCTCTGTCATGCTGTAGCTAGGTCTCTGTCATGCTGTAGCTAGGTCTCTGTCATGCTGTAGCTAGGTCTCTGTCATGCTGTAGCTAGGTCTCTGTCATGCTGTAGCTAGGGTCTCTGTCATGCTGTAGCTAGGTCTCTGTCATGCTGTAGCTAGGTCTCTGTCATGCTGTAGCTAGGTCTCTGTCATGCTGTAGCTAGGTCTCTGTCATGCTGTAGCTGTGTAGCTAGGTCTCTGTCATGCTGTAGCTAGGTCTCTGTCATGCTGTAGCTAGGTCTCTGTCATGCTGTAGCTAGGTCTCTGTCATGCTGTAGCTAGGTCTCTGTCATGCTGTAGCTAGGTCTCTGTCATGCTGTAGCTAGGTCTCTGTCATGCTGTAGCTGCTGTCATGCTGTAGCTAGGTCTCTGTCATGCTGTAGCTAGGTCTCTGTCATGCTGTAGCTAGGTCTCTGTCATGCTGTAGCTAGCTAGGTCTCTGTCATGCTGTAGCTAGGTCTCTGTCATGCTGTAGTCATGCTAGGTCTCTGTCATGCTGTAGCTAGGTCTGCTGTCTAGGTCTCTGTCATGCTGTAGCTAGGTCTCTGTCATGCTGTAGCTAGGTCTCTGTCATGCTGTAGCTAGGTCTCTGTCATGCTGTAGCTAGGTCTCTGTCATGCTGTAGCTAGGTCTCTGTCATGCTGTAGCTAGGTCTCTGTCATGCTGTAGCTAGGTCTCTGTCATGCTGTAGCTAGGTCTCTGTCATGCTGT
The DNA here is from genome assembly GCF_034236695.1 of Oncorhynchus nerka. Lineage (NCBI taxonomy): Eukaryota > Metazoa > Chordata > Actinopteri > Salmoniformes > Salmonidae > Oncorhynchus > Oncorhynchus nerka. Next base: position 97,965,991 of record NC_088397.1, on the reverse strand, counting down.
AGCTAGGTCTCTGTCATGCTGTAGCTAGGTCTCTGTCATGTGCTGTAGCTAGGTCTCTGGTCTAGGTCTCTGTCATGCTGTAGCTAGGTCTGCTGTACCTGTAGGGTCTCTGGTGTAGCTAGGTCTCTGTCATCTCTGTCATGCTGTAGCTAGGTCTCTGTCATGCTGTAGCTAGGTCTCTGTCATGCTGTAGCTAGGTCTCTGTCATGCTGTAGCTAGGTCTCTGTCATGCTGTAGCTAGGTCTCTGTCATGCTGTAGCTAGGTCTCTGTCATGCTGTAGCTCTGTCAGGTCTCTGTCATGCTGTAGCTAGGTCTCTGTCATGCTGTAGCTAGGTCTCTGTCATGCTGTAGCTAGGTCTCTGTCATGCTGTAGCTAGGTCTCTGTCATGCTGTAGCTAGGTCTCTGTCATGCTGTAGCTAGGTCTCTGTCATGCTGTAGCTAGGTCTCTGTCATGCTGTAGCTAGGTCTCTGTCATGCTGTAGCTAGGTCTCTGTCATGCTGTAGCTAGGTCTCTGTCATGCTGTAGCTAGGTCTCTGTCATGCTGTAGCTAGGTCTCTGTCATGCTGTAGCTAGGTCTCTGTCATGCTGTAGCTAGGTCTCTGTCATGCTGTAGCTAGGTCTCTGTCATGCTGTAGCTAGGTCTCTGTCATGCTGTAGCTAGGTCTCTGTCATGCTGTAGCTAGGTCTCTGTCATGCTGTAGCTAGGTCTCTGTCATGCTGTAGCTAGGTCTCTGTCATGCTGTAGCTGTAGCTAGGTCTCTGTCATGTCTCTGTCATGCTGTAGCTAGGTCTCTGTCATGCTGTAGCTAGGTCTCTGTCATGGTCTCTGTCATGCTGTAGCTAGGTCTCTGTCATGCTGTAGCTAGGTCTCTGTCATGCTGTAGCTAGGTCTCTGTCATGCTGTACCTAGGTCTAGGTCTCTGTCATGCTGTAGCTAGGTCTCTGTCATGCTGTAGCTAGGTCTCTGTCATGCTGTAGCTAGGTCTCTGTCATGCTGTAGCTAGGTCTCTGTCATGCTGTAGCTAGGTCTCTGTCATGCTGTAGCTAGGTCTCTGTCATGCTGTAGCTAGGTCTCTGTCATGGTGTAGCTAGGTCTCTGTCATGCTGTAGCTAGGTCTCTGTCATGCTGTAGCTAGGTCTCTGTCATGCTGTAGCTAGGTCTCTGTCATGCTGTAGCTAGGTCTCTGTCATGCTGTAGCTAGGTCTCTGTCATGCTGTAGCTAGGTCTCTGTCATGCTGTAGCTAGGTCTCTGTCATGCTGTAGCTAGGTCTCTGTCATGCTCTGTGCTGCTGTAGCTAGGTCTCTGTCATGCTGTAGCTAGGTCTCTGTCATGCTGTAGCTAGGTCTCTGTCATGCTGTAGCTAGGTCTCTGTCATGCTGTAGCTAGGTCATGCTGTAGCTAGGTCTGTCATGCTGTAGCTAGGTCTCTGTCATGCTGTAGCTAGGTCTCTGTCATGCTGTAGCTAGGTCTCTGTCATGCTGTAGCTAGCTGTAGCTGTAGGTCTCTGTCATGCTGTAGCTAGGTCTCTGTCATGCTGTAGCTAGGTCTCTGTCATGCTGTAGGTCTCTGTCTGCTGTAGGTCTCTGTCATGCTGTAGCTAGGTCTCTGTCATGCTGTAGCTAGGTCTCTGTCATGCTGTAGCTAGGTCTCTGTCATGCTGTAGCTAGGTCTCTGTCATGCTGTAGCTAGGTCTCTGTCATGCTGTAGCTAGGTCTCTGTCATGCTGTAGCTAGGTCTCTGTCATGCTGTAGCTAGGTCTAGGTCTCTGTCATGCTGTAGCTAGGTCTCTGTCATGCTGTAGCTAGGTCTCTGTCATGCTGTAGCTAGGTCTCTGTCATGCTGTAGCTAGGTCTCTGTCATGCTGTAGCTAGGTTCTCTGTCATGCTGTAGCTAGGTCTCTGTCATGCTGTAGCTAGGTCTCTGTCATGCTGTAGCTAGGTCTCTGTCATGCTGTAGCTAGGTCTCTGTCATGCTGTAGCTAGGTCTCTGTCATGCTGTAGCTAGGTCTCTGTCATGCTGTAGCTAGGACTCTGTCATGATGTAGCTAGGTCTCTCATGCTGTAGCTAGGTCTCTGTCATGCTGTAGCTAGGTCTCTGTCATGCTGTAGGTAGGTCTCTGTCATGATGTAGCTAGGTCTCTGTCATGCTGTATGGTCTGTCATGCTGTAGCTAGGTCTCTGTCATGCTGTAGGTCTCTGTCATGCTGTAGCTAGGTCTCTGTCATGCTGTAGCTAGGTCTCTGTCATGCTGTAGCTAGGTCTCTGTCATGCTGTAGCTAGGTCTCTGTCATGCTGTGCTGTCAGCTAGGTCTCTGTCATGCTGTAGCTAGGTCTAGGTGTCATGCTGTAGCTAGGTCTCTGTCATGCTGTAGCTAGGTCTCTGTCATGCTGTAGCTAGGTCTCTGTCATGCTGTAGCTAGGTCTCTGTCATGCTGTAGCTAGGTCTCTGTCATGCTGTAGCTAGGTCTCTGTCATGCTGTAGCTAGGTCTCTGTCATGCTGTAGCTAGGTCTCTGTCATGCTGTAGCTAGGTCTCTGTCATGCTGTAGCTAGGTCTCTGTCATGCTGTAGCTAGGTCTCTGTCATGCTGTAGCTAGGTCTCTGTCATGCTCTGTCATGCTGTAGGGTCTCTGTCATGCTGTAGCTAGGTCTCTGTCATGCTGTAGCTAGGTCTCTGTCATGCTGTAGCTAGGTCTCTGTCATGCTGTAGCTAGGTCTCTGTCTGTCATGCTGTAGCTAGGTCTCTGTCATGCTGTAGCTAGGTCTCTGTCATGCTGTAGCTAGGTCTCTGTCATGCTGTAGCTAGGTCTCTGTCATGCTGTAGCTAGGTCTCTGTCATGCTGTAGCTAGGTTCTGTCATGCTCTGTCTCTGTCATGCTAGGTCTCTGTCAGCTAGGTCTCTGTCATGCTGTAGCTAGGTCTGTCACTGTAGCTAGGTCTCTGTCATGCATGCTGTAGCTAGGTCTCTGTCATGCTAGGTCTCTGTCATGCTGTAGCTAGGTCTCTGTCATGCTGTAGCTAGGTCTCTGTCATGCTGTAGCTAGGTCTCTGTCATGCTGTAGCTAGGTCTCTGTCATGCTGTAGCTAGGTCTCTGTCATGCTGTAGCTAGGTCTCTGTCATGCTGTCTCTGTCATGCTGTAGCTAGGTCTCTGTCATGCTGTAGCTAGGTCTCTGTCATGCTGTAGCTAGGTCTCTGTCATGCTGTAGCTGTAGCTAGGTCTCTGTCATGCTGTAGCTAGGTCTCTGTCATGCTGTAGCTAGGTCTCTGTCATGCTGTAGCTGTCATGCTGTAGCTAGGTCTAGGTGTCATGCTGTAGCTAGGTCTCTGTAGCTAGGTCTCTGTCATGCTGTAGCTAGGTCTCTGTCATGCTGTAGCTAGGTCTGTCATGCTGTAGCTAGGTCTGTCATGCTGTCATGCTGTAGCTAGGTCTCTGTCATGCTGTAGCTAGGTCTCTGTCATGCTGTAGCTGTAGCTAGGTCTCTGTCATGCTGTAGCTAGGTCTGTCATGCTGTAGCTATGTCTGTAGCTAGGTCTCTGTCATGCTGTAGCTAGGTCTCTGTCATGCTGTAGCTAGGTCTCTGTCATGCTGTAGCTAGGTCTCTGTCATGCTGTAGCTAGTAGCTAGGTCTCTGTCATGCTGTAGCTAGGTCTCTGTCATGCTGTAGCTAGGTCTCTGTCATGCTAGGTCTCTGTCATGCGTCTCTGTCATGCTGTAGCTAGGTCTCTGTCATGCTGTAGCTAGGTCTCTGTCATGCTGTAGCTAGGTCTCTGTCATGCTGTAGCTAGGTCTCTGTCATGCTGTAGCTAGGTCTCTGTCATGCTGTAGCTAGGTCTCTGTCATGCTGTAGCTAGGTCTCTGTCATGCTGTAGCTAGGTCTCTGTCATGCTGTAGCTAGGTCTCTGTCATGCTGTAGCTAGGTCTCTGTCATGCTGTAGCTAGGTCTCTGTCATGCTGTAGCTAGGTCTCTGTCATGCTGTAGCTAGGTCTCTGTCATGCTGTAGCTAGGTCTCTGTCATGCTGTAGCTAGGTCTCTGTCATGCTGTAGCTAGGTCTCTGTCATGCTGTAGCTAGGTCTCTGTCATGCTGTAGCTAGGTCTCTGTCATGCTGTAGCTAGGTCTCTGTCATGCTGTAGCTAGGTCTAGGTCTCTGTCATGCTGTAGCTAGGTCTCTGTCATGCTGTAGCTAGGTCTCTGTCATGCTGCAGCTGTAGTCTCTGTCATGCTGTAGCTAGGTCTCTGTCATGCTGTAGCTAGGTCTCTGTCATGCTGTAGCTAGGTCTCTGTCATGTCTCTGTCATGCTGTCATGCTGTAGCTAGGTCTCTGTCATGCTGTAGCTAGGTCTCTGTCATGCTGTAGCTAGGTCTCTGTCATGCTGTAGCTAGGTCTCTGTCATGCTGTAGCTAGGTCTCTGTCATGCTGTAGCTAGGTCTCTGTCATGCTGTAGCTAGGTCTCTGTCATGCTGTAGCTAGGTCTCTGTCATGCTGTAGCTAGGTCTCTGTCATGCTGTAGCTAGGTCTCTGTCATGTCTTGTCATGTGTAGCTAGGTCTCTGTCATGCTGTAGCTAGGTCTCTGTCATGCTGTAGCTAGGTCTCTGTCATGCTGTAGCTAGGTCTCTGTCTGTCATGCTGTAGCTAGGTCTCTGTCATGCTGTAGCTAGGTCTAGGTCTGTCATGCTGTAGCTAGGTCTCTGTCATGCTGTAGCTAGGTCTCTGTCATGCTGTAGCTAGGTCTCTGTCATGCTGTAGCTAGGTCTCTGTCATGCTGTATGCTGTCATGCTAGCTAGGTCTCTGTCATGCTGTAGCTAGGTCTCTGTCATGCTGTAGCTAGGTCTCTGTCATGCTGTAGCTAGGTCTCTGTCATGCTGTCATGCTGTAGCTAGGTCTCTGTCATGCTGTAGCTAGGTCTCTGTCATGCTGTAGCTAGGTCTCTGTCATGCTGTAGCTAGGTCTAGGTCTCTGTCATGCTGTAGCTAGGTCTCTGTCATGCTGTAGCTAGGTCTCTGTCATGCTGTAGCTAGGTCTCTGTCATGCTGTAGCTAGGTCTCTGTCATGCTGTAGCTAGGTCTCTGTCATGCTGTAGCTAGGTCTCTGTCATGCTGTAGCTAGGTCTATGTCATGCTGTAGCTAGGTCTCTGTCATGCTGTAGCTAGGTCTCTGTCATGCTGTAGGTCTATGCTGGTCTCTGTCATGCTGTAGCTAGGTCTCTGTCATGCTGTAGCTAGGTCTCTGTCATGCTGTAGCTAGGTCTCTGTCATGCTGTAGCTAGGTCTCTGTCATGCTGTAGCTAGGTCTCTGTCATGCTGTAGCTAGGTCTCTGTCATGCTGTAGCTAGGTCTCTGTCATGCTGTAGCTAGGTCTCTGTCATGCTGTAGCTAGGTCTCTGTCATGCTGTAGCTAGGTCTCTGTCATGCTGTAGCTAGGTCTCTGTCATGCTGTAGCTAGGTCTCTGTCATGCTGTAGCTAGGTCTCTGTCATGCTGTAGCTAGGTCTCTCATGCTGTAGCTAGGTCTCTGTCATGCTGTAGCTAGGTCTCTGTCATGCTGTAGCTAGGTCTCTGTCATGCTGTAGGTCTCTGTCATGCTGTAGCTAGGTCTCTGTCATAGGTCTGTAGCTAGGTTCTCTGTCATGCTGTAGCTAGGTCTCTGTCATGCTGTAGCTAGGTCTCTGTCATGCTGTAGCTAGGTTAGCTAGGTCTCTGTCTCTGTCATGCTGTAGCTAGGTCTCTGTCATGCTGTAGCTAGGTCTCTGTCATGCTGTAGCTAGGTCTCTGTCATGCTGTAGCCTCTGTCATGCTGTCTAGGTCTCTGTCATGCTGTAGCTAGGTCTCTGTCTGTGTAGCTAGGTCTCTGTCTCTGCTGCTGTAGCTAGGTCTCTGTCATGCTGTAGCTAGGTCTCTGTCATGCTGTAGCTAGGTCTCTGTCATGCTGTAGCTAGGTCTCTGTCATGCTGTAGCTAGGTCTCTGTCATGCTGTAGCTAGGTCTCTGTCATGCTGTACCTAGGTCTAGGTCTCTGTCATGCTGTAGCTAGGTCTCTGTCATGCTGTAGCTAGGTCTCTGTCATGCTGTAGCTAGGTCTCTGTCATGCTGTAGCTAGGTCTCTGTCATGCTGTAGCTAGCTGTAGCTCTGTCATGCTGTAGCTAGGTCTCTGTCATGCTGTAGCTAGGTCTCTGTCATGCTGTAGCTAGGTCTCTGTCATGCTGTAGCTAGGTCTCTGTCATGCTGTAGCTAGGTCTCTGTCATGCTGTAGCTAGGTCTCTGTCATGCTGTAGCTAGGTCTCTGTCATGCTGTAGCTAGGTCTCTGTCATGCTGTAGCTAGGTCTCTGTCATGCTGTAGCTAGGTCTCTGTCATGCTGTAGCTAGGTCTCTGTCATGCTGTAGCTAGGTCTGTCATGCTGTAGCTAGGTCTCTGTCATGCTGTAGCTAGGTCTCTGTCATGCTGTAGCTAGGTCTCTGTCATGCTGTAGCTAGGTCTCTGTCATGCTGTAGCTAGGTCTCTGTCATGCTGTAGCTAGGTCTCTGTCATGCAGTAGCTAGGTCTCTGTCATGCTGTAGCTAGGTCTCTGTCATGCTGTAGCTAGGTCTCTGTCATGCTGTAGCTAGGTCTCTGTCATGCTGTAGCAAGGTCTCTGTCATGCTGTAGCTAGGTCTCTGTCATGCTGTTTCATTATGATCCCCATTAGCATTTTCATTTCCTCAAAAGAACTCTTAGAAGCACTAATGACGTTCTATTCACTGGTCAAAAGATTCTAAGAACACAGAATGGAACGGTTTTGGTGTTTCATTAGGATCCCCATTAGCAGTTGCAAAAGCAGCAGCTACTCTTCCTGGGGTTCCACACAGAACACAGAACACACAATGACATAATACAGAACATCAATAGACAAGAGCAGCTCAAGGACAGAACTACATAGATTTTTATTTAAAGGCACACGTAGTCCACATATCAATACATACACACAAACTATCTAGGTCCAACAGGGGAGAGGCGTTGTGCCGTGAGGTGTTGCTTTATCTGTTTTTTGAAACCAGTATATTTGAGCAATTTGAGATGGTAGGAAGTTCCATGCAATAAGGTATCTATATAATAGTGTACATTTTCTTGAATTTGTTCTTGATTTGGGGACTATGAAAAGACCCCTGGTGGCATGTCTGGTGGGATAAGTGTGTGTGTCAGAGCTGGTGTGTAAGTTGACTATGCAAACAATTTTAGTCTCCTCAACTTGTTCAACAGCCGCACCATTCATTACCAGATTCAGCTGAGGTCTAGAACTTGTACTAAATGCAATGCTCTTTGTTTTAGAGATATTCAGGACCAGTGTATTACTGGCCACCCATTCCAAAACAGACTGCAACTCTTTAAGGGTTTCAGTGACTTCATTAGCTGTGGTTGCTGATGCATATATGGTTGAATCATCAGCACACATGGACACACAGGCTTTGTTTTAATGCCAGTGGCAGGTCATTAGTAAAAATAGAAAAGAGTAGAGGGCCTAGAGAGCTGCCCTGCGGTACACCACATGTTACATTTTTAACATTAGAGAAGCTTCCATGAAAGAACACCCTTTGAGTTCTATTAGATAGTTCTGAATCCATGATATGGCAGAGGTTGGAAAGCCATAGCACTAAAGTGCTTTTTCAACAACAGGTTATGGTCAATAATATCAAAGGCTGCACTGAAATCATTGGCAAATATCCCATTGGCTGAGCCAATCACCTTTGGCGGCGATGACAGCTTTGAGTCGTCTTGGGTATGTCTGTACCAGCTTTAAGTCATCTTGGGTATGTCTGTATTGGCTTTGAGTCGTCTTGGGTATGTCGTTATCAGCTCCTACAATCTTCTTTCTTCAATTTCTTTCAACCAGTCATTTGTGTCAGTGCAGTACATGTTGAGTGCCCTTCTCTAAAAGCATGCTGAAAGTCTGTTGTTAATTTGTTTACAGAGAAATAGCATTGTATTTGGTCGAACACAATTTTTTCCAACAGTTTGCTAAGAGCTGGCAGCAGCAAGCTGATTGGTCTGCTGTTAGAACCAATAAAGGCCGCTTCAACACTCCTGGGTAGTGGAACGGCTTTGGCTTCCCTCCAGGCCTGAGGACAAAGACTTTCCTTTAGGCTCAGATTAAAGATATGACAGATGGGAGTGGCTATAGAGTCAGCCACCATCCTCAGTAGCTTTCCATCTAAGTTGTCAATGCCAGGAGGTTTGTCATTATTGATCGTTAACAATAATTTCCCCACCTCTCCCACACTAATTTTACAAAATTCTGGTCGCTAGTGCTGAATGGACTGCAGCAGTGTTAAAGCAATGCAAATTCAACCCAGTCAGTAGTGGGGTGCTGAACTGCTGAACACAACATTTTCCTGGTTCTGTGGTAACATTTTGTTGTGGTTCTTTTTGCTGCATAATCTCGAATGTCTGTCTTGAGTCTTCTGTCTTTGACTGGAGGCATGAGGAAGGATGTTTTCTCTCCTAAATGTCTGGATTGATTAGTGGGGGACTTGTTCTCTCTTTTACAGCAGAACCAACATGCTGCTGGTCTTCGTAGCCTATAACGTCTGAATAATATTGTCTGGTCTGACAGAGGATCGGTGCTGGCACACGGGACGTGGAAAACTACTGGAGATAATGATTCTCACACAAGTCTGTGGTTGCGTCCCAAATTGTACTCCATTCCTTATGTAGTCCTATGGGCCCTGGTGAAAAGTAGTGCACTCCATAGGGAATAGGGTACCGTTTGGAATGTAGCCTAAGTAGTCTGTATATTTTTTCTCTGTCTGGGGCAGAGGGCTTTTTTTTTAATCATTACTCAGAGAAAACCCTGTTGGCGACATCTCATGTAAACTGCTGACTGGTCTCGCAGAGAGAGGTTCCCAGATGCCTTGCCAATACAGGCACTGATTGCTGACACCTGGTTGGATTGGAGCTTTTGGAGCGATTTTAAAAACATGATTTGTTATGTATAAGACTCATCAAGATGGATATAAGAGCCTGAAACAGTATGATAAAGGCCCAATCGTACTGAACCACCAGATACACTGTACAGTGACTTCAGAAACTACTACACCTTGACTTATTCCACATTTTGTTGTGTTACAACCTGAATTCAAAATGGATGACATTTTCAAAAATAAATCTCACCCATTTACACAAATTACCCCGTAATGACATTAAAAAACATGTTCTTAGAAAGTTTTGATAAATTGTTTAAAACGAAATACATAAATCTCATTTACATAAATAGTATTTTTAAGATTTATTTCAAATGAAATACAGATCTCATTTACATAAATAGTATTTTTATGATTCTTTATTTATTCAGGGAAAAACCCCACTGAGGTCTCATTTCCAAAGGTGCCCATATTACAACAACCAATATAATGTAAAACAAAATGGTAATCAATACAAAACACCCAACAGTTACAGCTACCAGGTCCTCAATCAACACCGTAAACTGCCCCGAGCGACACCACAACATCTAATTGTAATGAGTTCTGCTAATTGTTCAAACTCATTTAAACTAAAATAATATTTACCTAATTCGGTGGAGACCCCTTTTTTGAAGAGTTAACCAACCAGGTGAATGGGTTTGGTAACTCTTGTTTTTATATTTTAACAACGAAGGTAGGCAAGTCTTGTGTACTAGAGCTTTTAATTTTTAAATTTTTTATATTGAATTGATCTACAGGTACTTTTACATCTACATTTTTTTTACCCCCTTTTCTACCCAATTTCGTGGCAGTAGTTACTGCCTCATCACTACAACGCCCGTACGGGACTCGGGAGAGGCGAAGGTCGGGGGCCATGCGTCCTCCGATACACAACCCAACGAAGCCGCACTGCTTCTTAACACAGCGCGCATCCAACCCGGAAGCCAGCTGCACCAATGTGTCGGAGGAAACACTGTACACCTAGCGACCTGGTCAGCTTGCACTGCGCCTGGCCCACCACAGGAGTCGCTAGTGCGCGATGAGACAAGGATATCCCTGCCGGCCAAACCCAACCTACCACGGACGACGCTAGGCCAATTCTGCGCCGCCCCATGGGCCTCCCGGTCGTGGCCGGCTGCGACAGAGCCTGGGCTCTAACCCAGAGTCTCTGGTGGCACAGCTAATGCAGTGCCTTAGACCTCTGCGCCACCCGGGAGGCCCCGATCTACGGTACATTTAATGATGAGTTAATAATTAATAATTAATAATAATAATGAGGACCGTCCAACCTTTTTGATACATGAGTATTAAAACTGTCACCTGTGATCAAACGAACGGCGTTATGTTAGACGGCATCCAAAGGTTCAAGAGTAGTGGTGCATTCTGGTTAATAGAGTCACCTGGCTGCTGCATTCTGGTTAATAGAGTCACCTGGCTGCTGCATTCTGGTTAATAGAGTCACCTGGCTGCTGCATTCTGGTTAATAGAGTCACCTGGCTGCTACATTCTGGTAAATCGAGTCACCTGGCTGCTGCATTCTGGTAAATCGAGTCACCTGGCTGCTGCATTCTGGTTAATAGAGTCACCTGGCTGCTGCATTCTGGTAAATAGAGTCACCTGGCTGCTGCATTCTGGTTAATAGAGTCACCTGGCTGCTGCATTCTGGTTAATAGAGTCACCTGGCTGCTGCATTCATGTTAATAAAGTCACCTGGCTGCTGCATTCTGGTTAATAGAGTCACCTGGCTGCTGCATTCTGGTTAATAGAGTCACCTGGCTGCTGCATTCTGGTTAATAGAGTCACCTGGCTGCTGCATTCTGGTTAATAGAGTCACCTGGCTGCTGCATTCTGGTTAATAGAGTCACCTGGCTGCTGCATTCTGGTTAATAGAGTCACCTGGCTGCTGCATTCTGGTTAATAGAGTCACCTGGCTGCTGCATTCTGGTTAATAGAGTCACCTGGCTGCTGCATTCTGGTTAATAGAGTCACCTGGCTGCTGCATTCTGGTTAATAGAGTCACCTGGCTGCTGCATTCTGGTTAATAGAGTCACCTGGCTGCTGCATTCTGGTTAATAGAGTCACCTGGCTGCTGCATTCTGGTTAATAGAGTCACCTGGCTGCTGCATTCACCTGGCTGCTGCATTCTGGTTAATAGAGTCACCTGGCTGCTGCATTCTGGTTAATAGAGTCACCTGGCTGGCTGCTGCATTCTGCATTCTGGTAAATCGAGTCACCTGGCTGCTGCATTCTGGTTAATAGAGTCACCTGGCTGCTGCATTCTGGTTAATAGAGTCACCTGGCTGCTGCATTCTGGTTAATAGAGTCACCTGGCTGCTGCATTCTGGTTAATAGAGTCACCTGGCTGCTGCATTCTGGTAAATAGAGTCACCTGGCTGCTGCATTCTGGTTAATAGAGTCACCTGGCTGCTGCATTCTGGTTAATAGAGTCACCTGGCTGCTGCATTCTGGTTAATAGAGTCACCTGGCTGCTGCATTCTGGTTAATAGAGTCACCTGGCTGCTGCATTCTGGTTAATAGAGTCACCTGGCTGCTGCATTCTGGTTAATAGAGTCACCTGGCTGCTGCATTCACCTGGCTTAATAATAGAGTCACCTGGCTGCTGCATTCTGGTTAATAGAGTCACCTGGCTGCTGCATTCTGGTTAATAGAGTCACCTGGCTGCTGCATTCATGTTAATAGAGTCACCTGGCTGCTGCATTCTGGTTAATAGAGTCACCTGGCTGCTGCATTCTGGTTAATAGAGTCACCTGGCTGCTGCATTCTGGTTAATAGAGTCACCTGGCTGCTGCATTCTGGTTAATAGAGTCACCTGGCTGCTGCATTCTGGTTAATAGAGTCACCTGGCTGCTGCATTCTGGTTAATAGAGTCACCTGGCTGCTGCATTCTGGTTAATAGAGTCACCTGGCTGCTGCATTCTGGTTAATAGAGTCACCTGGCTGCTGCATTCTGGTTAATAGAGTCACCTGGCTGCTGCATTCTGGTTAATAGAGTCACCTGGCTGCTGCATTCTGGTTAATAGAGTCACCTGGCTGCTGCATTCTGGTTAATAGAGTCACCTGGCTGCTGCATTCTGGTTAATAGAGTCACCTGGCTGCTGCATTCTGGTTAATAGAGTCACCTGGCTGCTGCATTCTGGTTAATAGAGTCACCTGGCTGCTGCATTCTGGTTAATAGAGTCACCTGGCTGCTGCATTCTGGTAAATAGAGTCACCTGGCTGCTGCATTCTGGTTAATAGAGTCACCTGGCTGCTGCATTCTGGTTAATAGAGTCACCTGGCTGCTGCATTCTGGTTAATAGAGTCACCTGGCTGCTGCATTCTTGTAAATTGAGTCACCTGGCTGCTGCATTCTGGTTAATAGAGTCACCTGGCTGCTGCATTCTGGTTAATAGAGTCACCTGGCTGCTGCATTCTGGTTAATAGAGTCACCTGGCTGCTGCATTCTGGTTAATAGAGTCACCTGGCTGCTGCATTCTGGTTAATAGAGTCACCTGACTGCTGCATTCTGGTTAATAGAGTCACCTGGCTGCTGCATTCTGGTTAATAGAGTCACCTGGCTGCTGCATTCTGGTTAATAGAGTCACCTGGCTGCTGCATTCTGCTGGCTGCTAATAGAGTCACCTGGCTGCTGCATTCTGGTTAATAGAGTCACCTGGCTGCTGCATTCTGGTTAATAGAGTCACCTGGCTGCTGCATTCTGGTTAATAGAGTCACCTGGTTAAATAGAGTCACCTGGCTGCTGCATTCTGGTTAATAGAGTCACCTGGCTGCTGCATTCTGGTTAATAGAGTCACCTTAATAGGCTGCTGCATTCTGGTTAATAGAGTCACCTGGCTGCTGCATTCTTGTAAATAGAGTCACCTGGCTGCTGCATTCTGGTTAATAGAGTCACCTGGCTGCTGCATTCTGGTTAATAGAGTCACCTGGCTGCTGCATTCTGGTTAATAGAGTCACCTGGCTGCTGCATTCTGGTTAATAGAGTCACCTGGCTGCTGCATTCTGGTTAATAGCGTCACCTGGCTGCTGCATTCTGGTTAATAGAGTCACCTGGCTGCTGCATTCTGGTTAATAGAGTCACCTGGCTGCTGCATTCTGGTTAATAGCGTCACCTGGCTGCTGCATTCTGGTTAATAGAGTCACCATAGTCAAGAACTGTCAGGAAAGTTGACTAATCAAACTGCTTCCTGCTGTTTTAGGGAGAGGCAAGATCTATTTCTGAAAAAGAAGCCCACTTTTTAAATCTTAGCTTTTTAACTAGCTCATGAGTATGTTTAAAAAAATAAATCCTTGTCAATCCAAAAGCCCAGATATTTATTGGCGGGAAATCATTGGCAAATATCCCATTGGCTGAGCCAATCACCTTTGGCGGCGATTACAGCTTTGAGTCATCTTGGGTATGTTTGTATCAGCTTTGCACAAATGGATTTGGGGATTTTCTTCCTTGCCGATTTTTCTCAAGCTCTGTTAAGTCAGATGGGGAGTGGAGGTGAACAGAAATCGTCAAGTCTTTCCACAGATTGTCTACTAGATTCAAGTCTGAGCTTTGACTGGGCCACTCAAGGACTTTCACATTCTTGTTCTGAAGCCATTCCAGCGTTGCTTTGGCTTGTATGCTTGGAGTCATTGTCCTGTTGGAATGTAAATCCTTGCCCTCAGTAAGTGTTAGCGACATTCATTGTTCCCTCTAACCTTACCAGTGTCCCAGTCCATGCTGCTGAAAAGCATCCCCATAGCATGATGCTACCACCACCATGCTTCACGGTAGGGATGGTGTTAGATGAGTGATGAGCTGTGCCTGGTTTTGTCCAGACATATAGTGCTTTGCGTTCAGACCAAAGAGTTATATTTTTGCCTCATCAGACCACAGAATCATTTGCCTGATGTTCTGAATCTTTCACATGCCTTTTTTTTTGCAAATGAACTCCAGAGTCGTACTGTCATGTGCCTTTTTTCTTCTCAGGAGTGGCTTCCGTCTGGCCACTCCCCCCATAAAGCCCCAGATTGGTGACGTTCTGTAGAGACTGTTGTCCTTCTGGCAGGTTCTTCCATCTCAGCCAACGAAGCCTAGTTTTGTTCGTGGTTGTTGGTCACCTCCCTGACCAAGGTCCTTCTTGCTCGGTACCTCAGTTTGATTGGACGGCCAGCTCTAGGCAGAGTCTGGGTAGTTGTGTATTTTTTTTTCTCCATTTTCCCAACGATGGAGACCTCTGTGTTCTGGGAAACTTTAAAACACTAGACATTTTTTTAATACCCTTCCGTGTCACTATTTCATCTTAGAGATCTACAGACAGTTCCTTGAATTTAATGGAATCGTTTCTGCTCTGATACGCACTGTCAACTGTGGGGAAATTATATAGACTGGTGTGTTTCTTTCTAAATCATGTCCAAACAAGTGAATTGGCTACAGGTGGACTCCAATCAAGTTGTAGTGACATCTCAAGGATGATCAAAGTAAATTGGATGCACCTGAGCTCAGTTTGGAGTGTCACAGCAAAGGGGTGTGACTACTTATGTAAATGAGATATTCCTGAGCTCAGTTTGGAGCGTCATAGCAAAGGGGTGTGACTACTTATGTAAATGAGATCTTCCTGAGCTCAGTTTGGAGTGTCATAGCAAATGGGTGTGACTACTTATGTAAATGAGATATTCCTGAGCTCAGTTTGGAGTGTCACAGCAAAGGGGTGTGACTACTTATGTAAATGAGATATTCCTGAGCTCAGTTTGGAGTGTCACAGCAAAGGGGTGTGACTACTTATGTAAATGAGATATTCCTGAGCTCAGTTTGGAGTGTCACAGCAAAGGGGTGTGACTACTTATGTAAATGAGATATTCCTGAGCACAGTTTGGAGTGGAAGGGTGTCACTACTTATGTAAATGAGATATTCCTGAGCTCAGTTTGGAGTGTCATAGCAAAGGGGTGTGACTACTTATGTAAATGAGATATTCCTGAGCTCAGTTTGGAGTGTCATAGCAAAGGGGTGTGACTACTTATGTAAATGAGATATTCCTGAGCTCAGTTTGGAGTGGAAGGGTGTGACTACTTATGTAAATGAGATATTCCTGAGCTCAGTTTGGAGTGTCATAGCAAAGGGGTGTAACTACTTATGTAAATGAGATATTCCTGAGCTCAGTTTGGAGTGTCATAGCAAAGGGGTGTGACTACTTATGTAAATGAGATCTTCCTGTAAAAAACAACGACATGTTATCGCTTTCTCATTATGGGATACTATGTGTAGATGGGTAATCCATTTTAAATTCTGACTGTAACAAGAAGTGGAATAAGTCAAAGGGTATGAATACTCTTTGAAAGCACCGTATCCCACCCTGATACACTGTGGACAGGATGCTGTGTGTATATACCACCCTGATACACTGTGGACAGGATGCTGTGTGTATATACCACCCTGATACACTGTGGACAGGATGCTGTGTGTATATACCACCCAGATACACTGTGGACAGGATGCTGTGTGTATATACACATACACTGTGGACAGGATGCTGTGTGTATATACCACCCTGATACACTGTGGACAGGATGCTCTGTGTATATACCACCCAGATACACTGTGGACAGGATGCTGTGTGTATATACCACCCTGATACACTGTAGACAGGATGCTGTGTGTATATACAGATACACTGTGGACAGGATGCTGTGTGTATATACAGATACACTGTGGACAGGATGCTGTGTGTATATACAGATACACTGTGGACAGGATGCTGTGTGTATATACCACCCTGATACACTGTAGACAGGATGCTGTGTGTATATACCACCCTGATACACTGTGGACAGGATGCTGTGTGTATATACCACCCTGATACACTGTGGACAGGATGCTGTGTGTATATACAGATACACTGTAGACAGGATGCTGTGTGTATATACCACCCAGATACACTGTGGACAGGATGCTGTGTGTATATACCACCCAGATACACTGTGGACAGGATGCTGTGTGTATATACCACCCTGATACACTGTGGACAGGATGCTGTGTGTATATACAGATACACTGTGGACAGGATGCTGTGTGTATATACAGATACACTGTGGACAGGATGCTGTGTGTATATACAGATACACTGTAGACAGGATGCTGTGTGTATATACAGATACACTGTGGACAGGATGCTGTGTGTATATACCACCCTGATACACTGTGGACAGGATGCTGTGTGTATATACCACCCTGATACACTGTAGACAGGATGCTGTGTGTATATACCACCCTGATACACTGTAGACAGGATGCTGTGTGTATATACCACCCTGATACACTGTGGACAGGATGCTGTGTGTATATACCACCCTGATACACTGTAGACAGGATGCTGTGTGTATATACCACCCAGATACACTGTGGACAGGATGCTGTGTGTATATACCACCCAGATACACTGTGGACAGGATGCTGTGTGTATATACACATACACTGTGGACAGGATGCTGTGTGTATATACCACCCAGATACACTGTAGACAGGATGCTGTGTGTATATACAGATACACTGTGGACAGGATGCTGTGTGTATATACCACCCAGATACACTGTGGACAGGATGCTGTGTGTATATACCACCCTGATACACTGTGGACAGGATGCTGTGTGTATATACCACCCTGATACACTGTGGACAGGATGCTGTGTGTATATACCACCCTGATACACTGTGGACAGGATGCTGTGTGTATATACCACCCAGATACACTGTGGACAGGATGCTGTGTGTATATACCACCCAGATACACTGTGGACAGGATGCTGTGTGTATATACCACCCAGATACACTGTAGACAGGATGCTGTGTGTATATACCACCCTCATACACTGTGGACAGGATGCTGTGTGTATATACCACCCAGATACACTGTGGACAGGATGCTGTGTGTATATACCACCCTGATACACTGTGGACAGGATGCTGTGTGTATATACCACCCAGATACACTGTAGACAGGATGCTGTGTGTATATACAGATACACTGTGGACAGGATGCTGTGTGTATATACCACCCAGATACACTGTAGACAGGATGCTGTGTGTATATACCACCCAGATACACTGTGGACAGGATGCTGTATGTATATACAGATACACTGTGGACAGGATGCTGTGTGTATATACCACCCAGATACACTGTGGACAGGATGCTGTATGTATATACAGATACACTGTGGACAGGATGCTGTGTGTATATACCACCCAGATACACTGTAGACAGGATGCTGTGTGTATATACCACCCAGATACACTGTGGACAGGATGCTGTGTGTATATACAGATACACTGTAGACAGGATGCTGTGTGTATATACATATACACTGTGGACAGGATGCTGTGTGTATATACAGATACACTGTAGACAGGATGCTGTGTGTATATACCCCCCTGATACACTGTGGACAGGATGCTGTGTGTATATACCACCCTGATACACTGTAGACAGGATGCTGTGTGTATATACCACCCAGATACACTGTGGACAGGATGCTGTGTGTATATACCACCCTGATACACTGTGGACAGGATGCTGTGTGTATATACCACCCTGATACACTGTGGACAGGATGCTGTGTGTATATACAGATACACTGTAGACAGGATGCTGTGTGTATATACAGATACACTGTGGACAGGATGCTGTGTGTATATACCACCCTGATACACTGTGGACAGGATGCTGTGTGTATATACAGATACACTGTAGACAGGATGCTGTGTGTATATACAGATACACTGTGGACAGGATGCTGTGTGTATATACCACCCTGATACACTGTGGACAGGATGCTGTGTGTATATACCACCCTGATACACTGTAGACAGGATGCTGTGTGTATATACCACCCTGATACACTGTAGACAGGATGCTGTGTGTATATACCACCCAGATACACTGTGGACAGGATGCTGTGTGTATATACAGATACACTGTGGACAGGATGCTGTGTGTGCTGTGTGTATATACCACCCTGATACACTGTGGACAGGATGCTGTGTGTATATACCACCCTGATACACTGTGGACAGGATGCTGTGTGTATATACCACCCTGATACACTGTGGACAGGATGCTGTGTGTATATACCACCCAGATACACTGTGGACAGGATGCTGTGTGTATATACAGATACACTGTGGACAGGATGCTGTGTGTATATACACCCTGATACACTGTGGACAGGATGCTGTGTGTATATACCACCCAGATACACTGTGGACAGGATGCTGTGTGTATATACCACCCTGATACACTGTGGACAGGATGCTGTGTGTATATACAACCCTGATACACTGTAGACAGGATGCTGTGTGTATATACAGATACACTGTGGACAGGATGCTGTGTGTATATACAGATACACTGTGGACAGGATGCTGTGTGTATATACCACCCTGATACACCGTAGACAGGATGCTGTGTGTATATACAGATACACTGTGGACAGGATGCTGTGTGTATATACCACCCAGATACACTGTGGACAGGATGCTGTGTGTATATACAGATACACTGTGGACAGGATGCTGTGTGTATATACCACCCTGATACACTGTGGACAGGATGCTGTGTGTATATACAGATACACTGTGGACAGGATGCTGTGTGTATATACCACCCAGATACACTGTGGACAGGATGCTGTGTGTATATACCACCCAGATACACTGTGGACAGGATGCTGTGTGTATATACCACCCTGATACACTGTGGACAGGATGCTGTGTGTATATACAGATACACTGTGGACAGGATGCTGTGTGTATATACAGATACACTGTGGACAGGATGCTGTGTGTATATACAGATACACTGTAGACAGGATGCTGTGTGTATATACCACCCTGATACACTGTAGACAGGATGCTGTGTGTATATACCACCCTGATACACTGTAGACAGGATGCTGTGTGTATATACCACCCTGATACACTGTGGACAGACAGGATGCTGTGTGTATATATAGACAGGATGCTGTGTGTATATACAGATACACTGTAGACAGGATGCTGTGTGTATATACCACCCTGATACACTGTAGACAGGATGCTGTGTGTATATACCACCCTGATACACTGTAGACAGGATGCTGTGTGTATATACCACCCAGATACACTGTGGACAGGATGCTGTGTGTATATACCACCCAGATACACTGTAGACAGGATGCTGTGTGTATATACAGATACACTGTAGACAGGATGCTGTGTGTATATACCACCCAGATACACTGTAGACAGGATGCTGTGTGTATATAACACCCAGATACACTGTGGACAGGATGCTGTGTGTATATACCACCCAGATACACTGTGGACAGGATGCTGTGTGTATATACACATACACTGTGGACAGGATGCTGTGTGTATATACCACCCAGATACACTGTGGACAGGATGCTGTGTGTATATACAGATACACTGTAGACAGGATGCTGTGTGTATATAACACCCAGATACACTGTAGACAGGATGCTGTGTGTATATACAGATACACTGTGGACAGGATGCTGTGTGTATATACCACCCAGATACACTGTGGACAGGATGCTGTGTGTATATACCACCCTGATACACTGTGGACAGGATGCTGTGTGTATATACCACCCTGATACACTGTGGACAGGATGCTGTGTGTATATACCACCCTGATACACTGTGGACAGGATGCTGTGTGTATATACCACCCAGATACACTGTGGACAGGATGCTGTGTGTATATACCACCCAGATACACTGTGGACAGGATGCTGTGTGTATATACCACCCAGATACACTGTAGACAGGATGCTGTGTGTATATACCACCCAGATACACTGTGGACAGGATGCTGTGTGTATATACCACCCAGATACACTGTGGACAGGATGCTGTGTGTATATACCACCCTGATACACTGTGGACAGGATGCTGTGTGTATATACCACCCTGATACACTGTAGACAGGATGCTGTGTGTATATACACCCAGATACACTGTGGACAGGATGCTGTGTGTATATACAGATACACTGTAGACAGGATGCTGTGTGTATATACCACCCAGATACACTGTGGACAGGATGCTGTGTATATACAGATACACTGTGGACAGGATGCTGTGTGTATATACCACCCAGATACACTGTGGACAGGATGCTGTGTGTATATACAGATACACTGTGGACAGGATGCTGTGTGTATATACACACTGTGGACAGGATGCTGTGTGTATATACAGATACACTGTAGACAGGATGCTGTGTGTATATACCCCCCTGATACACTGTGGACAGGATGCTGTGTGTATATACCACCCTGATACACTGTAGACAGGATGCTGTGTGTATATACCACCCAGATACACTGTGGACAGGATGCTGTGTGTATATACCACCCTGATACACTGTGGACAGGATGCTGTGTGTATATACCACCCTGATACACTGTGGACAGGATGCTGTGTGTATATACAGATACACTGTGGACAGGATGCTGTGTGTATATACCACCCAGATACACTGTAGACAGGATGCTGTGTGTATATACCACCCAGATACACTGTGGACAGGATGCTGTATGTATATACAGATACACTGTGGACAGGATGCTGTGTGTATATACCACCCAGATACACTGTGGACAGGATGCTGTGTGTATATACAGATACACTGTGGACAGGATGCTGTGTGTATATACCACCCAGATACACTGTAGACAGGATGCTGTGTGTATATACCACCCAGATACACTGTGGACAGGATGCTGTGTGTATATACAGATACACTGTAGACAGGATGCTGTGTGTATATACATATACACTGTGGACAGGATGCTGTGTGTATATACAGATACACTGTAGACAGGATGCTGTGTGTATATACCCCCCTGATACACTGTGGACAGGATGCTGTGTGTATATACCACCCTGATACACTGTAGACAGGATGCTGTGTGTATATACCACCCAGATACACTGTGGACAGGATGCTGTGTGTATATACCACCCTGATACACTGTGGACAGGATGCTGTGTGTATATACCACCCTGATACACTGTGGACAGGATGCTGTGTGTATATACAGATACACTGTAGACAGGATGCTGTGTGTATATACAGATACACTGTGGACAGGATGCTGTGTGTATATACCACCCTGATACACTGTGGACAGGATGCTGTGTGTATATACCACCCTGATACACTGTAGACAGGATGCTGTGTGTATATACCACCCTGATACACTGTAGACAGGATGCTGTGTGTATATACCACCCTGATACACTGTGGACAGGATGCTGTGTGTATATACAGATACACTGTAGACAGGATGCTGTGTGTATATACCACCCTGATACACTGTGGACAGGATGCTGTGTGTATATACCACCCTGATACACTGTAGACAGGATGCTGTGTGTATATACCACCCTGATACACTGTAGACAGGATGCTGTGTGTATATACCACCCAGATACACTGTGGACAGGATGCTGTGTGTATATACAGATACACTGTAGACAGGATGCTGTGTGTATATACAGATACACTGTGGACAGGATGCTGTGTGTATATACCACCCTGATACACTGTGGACAGGATGCTGTGTGTATATACCACCCTGATACACTGTGGACAGGATGCTGTGTGTATATACCACCCAGATACACTGTGGACAGGATGCTGTGTGTATATACCACCCAGATACACTGTGAACAGGATGCTGTGTGTATATACACATACACTGTGGACAGGATGCTGTGTGTATATACCACCCTGATACACTGTGGACAGGATGCTGTGTGTATATACCACCCAGATACACTGTGGACAGGATGCTGTGTGTATATACAGATACACTGTGGACAGGATGCTGTGTGTATATACCACACTGTGACAGGATGCTGTGTGTATACACACTGTGGACAGGATGCTGTGTGTATATACCACCCTGATACACTGTGGACAGGATGCTGTGTGTATATACCACCCAGATACACTGTGGACAGGATGCTGTGTGTATATACCACCCTCATACACTGTGGACAGGATGCTGTGTGTATATACCACCCAGATACACTGTGGACAGGATGCTGTGTGTATATACCACCCTACACTGATGCTGTGTGTATATACCACCCTGATACACTGTGGACAGGATGCTGTGTGTATATACCACCCAGATACACTGTGGACAGGATGCTGTGTGTATATACCACCCTGATACACTGTGGACAGGATGCTGTGTGTATATACCACCCAGATACACTGTAGACTGCTGTGTGTATATACAGATACACTGTGGACAGGATGCTGTGTGTATATACCACCCAGATACACTGTGGACAGGATGCTGTGTGTATATACAGATACACTGTGGACAGGATGCTGTGTGTATATACCACCCAGATACACTGTAGACAGGATGCTGTGTGTATATACACCCAGATACACTGTGGACAGGATGCTGTGTGTATATACACCCTGATACACTGTGGACAGGATGCTGTGTGTATATACAGATACACTGTAGACAGGATGCTGTGTGTATATACCCCCCTGATACACTGTGGACAGGATGCTGTGTGTATATACCACCCTGATACACTGTAGACAGGATGCTGTGTGTATATACCACCCAGATACACTGTGGACAGGATGCTGTGTGTATATACCACCCTGATACACTGTGGACAGGATGCTGTGTGTATATACCACCCACTGTGGACAGGATGCTGTGTGTATATACAGATACTGTGGACAGGATGCTGTGTGTATATACAGATACACTGTGGACAGGATGCTGTGTGTATATACCACCCTGATACACTGTGGACAGGATGCTGTGTGTATATACAGATACACTGTGGACAGGATGCTGTGTGTATATACCACCCAGATACACTGTGGACAGGATGCTGTGTGTATATACAGATACACTGTGGACAGGATGCTGTGTGTATATACCACCCAGATACACTGTGGACAGGATGCTGTGTGTATATACAGATACACTGTGGACAGGATGCTGTGTGTATATACAGATACACTGTGGACAGATGCTGTGTGTATATACACTGTGGACAGGACAGGATGCTGTGTGTATATACCACCCAGATACACTGTGGACAGGATGCTGTGTGTATATACCACCCTGATACACTGTAGACAGGATGCTGTGTGTATATACCACCCTGATACACTGTGGACAGGATGCTGTGTGTATATACCACCCTGATACACTGTGGACAGGATGCTGTGTGTATATACCACCCTGATACACTGTGGACAGGATGCTGTGTGTATATACCACCCTGATACACTGTGGACAGGATGCTGTGTGTATATACCATACACTGTGGACAGGATGCTGTGTGTATATACTGTGGACAGGATGCTGTGTGTATATACCACCCTGATACACTGTGGACAGGATGCTGTGTGTATATACCACCCTGATACACTGTGGACAGGATGCTGTGTGTATATACAGATACACTGTAGACAGGATGCTGTGTGTATATACAGATACACTGTGG
This sequence comes from Oncorhynchus nerka, assembly GCF_034236695.1. NCBI lineage: Eukaryota > Metazoa > Chordata > Actinopteri > Salmoniformes > Salmonidae > Oncorhynchus > Oncorhynchus nerka. The sequence continues at coordinate 97,942,500 of NC_088397.1, read as the reverse complement.
ACAGGATGCTGTGTGTATATACCACCCAGATACACTGTGGACAGGATGCTGTGTGTATATACCACCCAGATACACTGTGGACAGGATGCTGTGTGTATATACAGATACACTGTAGACAGGATGCTGTGTGTATATACCACCCAGATACACTGTGGACAGGATGCTGTGTGTATATACCAGATACACTGTGGACAGGATGCTGTGTGTATATACCACCCTGATACACTGTGGACAGGATGCTGTGTGTATATACCACCCAGATACACTGTGGACAGGATGCTGTGTGTATATACCACCCTGATACACTGTAGACAGGATGCTGTGTGTATATACCACCCTGATACACTGTGGACAGGATGCTGTGTGTATATACCACCCTGATACACTGTAGACAGGATGCTGTGTGTATATACCACCCTGATACACTGTAGACAGGATGCTGTGTGTATATACCACCCTGATACACTGTGGACAGGATGCTGTGTGTATATACAGATACACTGTAGACAGGATGCTGTGTGTATATACAGATACACTGTGGACAGGATGCTGTGTGTATTTACAGATACACTGTAGACAGGATGCTGTGTGTATATACAGATACACTGTAGACAGGATGCTGTGTGTATATACCACCCAGATACACTGTAGACAGGATGCTGTGTGTATATACCACCCTGATACACTGTGGACAGGATGCTGTGTGTATATACCACCCAGATACACTGTGGACAGGATGCTGTATGTATATACAGATACACTGTAGACAGGATGCTGTGTGTATATACCACCCAGATACACTGTAGACAGGATGCTGTGTGTATATACCACCCAGATACACTGTAGACAGGATGCTGTGTGTATATACCACCCAGATACACTGTAGACAGGATGCTGTGTGTATATACAGATACACTGTAGACAGGATGCTGTGTGTATATACCACCCTGATACACTGTGGACAGGATGCTGTGTGTATATACAGATACACTGTGGACAGGATGCTGTGTGTATATACAGATGTACACTGTGTGACAGGATGCTGTGTGTATATACCACCCTGATACACTGTGGACAGGATGCTGTGTGTATATACAGATACACTGTAGACAGGATGCTGTGTGTATATACACTGTGTAGACAGGATGCTGTGTGTATATACCACCCTGATACACTGTGACAGGATGCTGTGTGTATATACCACCCTGATACACTGTGGACAGGATGCTGTGTGTATATACCACCCAGATACACTGTGGACAGGATGCTGTGTGTATATACAGATACACTGTAGACAGGATGCTGTGTGTATATACCACCCTGATACACTGTAGACAGGATGCTGTGTGTATATACAGATACACTGTGGACAGGATGCTGTGTGTATATACCACCCTGATACACTGTGGACAGGATGCTGTGTGTATATACAGATACACTGTGGACAGGATGCTGTGTGTATATACAGATACACTGTGGACAGGATGCTGTGTGTATATACAGATACACTGTAGACAGGATGCTGTGTGTATATACCCCCTTGATACACTGTGGACAGGATGCTGTGTGTATATACAGATACACTGTGGACAGGATGCTGTGTGTATATACAGATACACTGTAGACAGGATGCTGTGTGTATATACAGATACACTGTGGACAGGATGCTGTGTGTATATACATACACTGATACACTGTGGATACACTGTAGACAGGATGCTGTGTGTATATACCACCCTGATACACTGTGGACAGGATGCTGTGTGTATATACCACCCTGATACACTGTGGACAGGATGCTGTGTGTATATACCACCCTGATACACTGTGGACAGGATGCTGTGTGTATATACCACCCTGATACACTGTGGACAGGATGCTGTGTGTATATACAGATACACTGTGGACAGGATGCTGTGTGTATATACAGATACACTGTAGACAGGATGCTGATACAGATACACTGTAGACAGGATGCTGTGTGTATATACCACCCTGATACACTGTAGACAGGATGCTGTGTGTATATACCACCCTGATACACTGTGGACAGGATGCTGTGTGTATATACCACCCTGATACACTGTGGACAGGATGCTGTGTGTATATACCACCCAGATACACTGTGGACAGGATGCTGTGTGTATATACCACCCAGATACACTGTAGACAGGATGATGGATGATACACTGTGACAGGATGTGTGTGTATATACAGATACACTGTGGACAGGATGCTGTGTGTATATACAGATACACTGTGGACAGGATGCTGTGTGTATATACAGATACACTGTGGACAGGATGCTGGGTGTATATACCACCCTGATACACTGTGGACAGGATGCTGGGTGTATATACCACCCTGATACACTGTGGACAGGATGCTGTGTGTATATACCACCCTGATACACTGTGGACAGGATGCTGTGTGTATATACAGATACACTGTGGACAGGATGCTGGGTGTATATACCACCCTGATACACTGTGGACAGGATGCTGTGTGTATATACAGATACACTGTGGACAGGATGCTGTGTGTATATACCACCCAGATACACTGTGGACAGGATGCTGTGTGTATATACAGATACACTGTGGACAGGATGCTGTGTGTATATACCCCCCTGATACACTGTAGACAGGATGCTGTGTGTATATACCACCCAGATACACTGTGGACAGGATGCTGTGTGTATATACCACCCTGATACACTGTGGACAGGATGCTGTGTGTATATACCACCCTGATACACTGTGGACAGGATGCTGTGTGTATATACAGATACACTGTGGACAGGATGCTGTGTGTATATACAGATACACTGTGGACAGGATGCTGTGTGTATATACCACCCAGATACACTGTGGACAGGATGCTGTGTGTATATACCACCCTGATACACTGTGGACAGGATGCTGTGTGTATATACCACCCAGATACACTGTGGACAGGATGCTGTGTGTATATACCACCCTGATACACTGTGGACAGGATGCTGTGTGTATATACCACCCAGATACACTGTGGACAGGATGCTGTGTGTATATACAGATACACTGTGGACAGGATGCTGTGTGTATATACCACCCAGATACACTGTGGACAGGATGCTGTGTGTATATACAGATACACTGTGGACAGGATGCTGTGTGTATATACCACCCTGATACACTGTGGACAGGATGCTGTGTGTATATACAACCCTGATACACTGTAGACAGGATGCTGTGTGTATATACAGATACACTGTGGACAGGATGCTGTGTGTATATACCACCCTGATACACTGTAGACAGGATGCTGTGTGTATATACAGATATACTGTGGACAGGATGCCCACCTGATACACTGTGGACAGGATGCTGTGTGTATATACAGATACACTGTGGACAGGATGCTGTGTGTATATACAGATACACTGTGGACAGGATGCTGTGTGTATATACAGATACACTGTGGACAGGATGCTGTGTGTATATACAGATACACTGTGGACAGGATGCTGTGTGTATATACAGATACACTGTGGACAGGATGCTGTGTGTATATACAGATACACTGTGGACAGGATGCTGTGTGTATATACAGATACACTGTGGACAGGATGCTGTGTGTATACACTACACTGTAGACAGGATGCTGTGTGTATATACCCCCTGATACACTGTGGACAGGATGCTGTGTGTATATACAGATACACTGTGGACAGGATGCTGTGTGTATACACTGTGGACAGGATGCTGTGTGTATATACAGATACACTGTAGACAGGATGCTGTGTGTATATACCACCCTGATACACTGTGGACAGGATGCTGTGTGTATATACAGATACACTGTAGACAGGATGCTGTGTGTATATACACCCAGATAGACTGTAGACAGGATGCTGTGTGTATATACCACCCAGATACACTGTGGACAGGATGCTGTGTGTATATACCACCCTGATACACTGTGGACAGGATGCTGTGTGTATATACCACCCAGATACACTGTGGACAGGATGCTGTGTGTATATACAGATACACTGTAGACAGGATGCTGTGTGTATATACCACCCTGATACACTGTAGACAGGATGCTGTGTGTATATACAGATACACTGTGGACAGGATGCTGTGTGTATATACAGATACACTGTGGACAGGATGCTGTGTGTATATACAGATACACTGTGGACAGGATGCTGTGTGTATATACCACCCTGATACACTGTGGACAGGATGCTGTGTGTATATACCACCCTGATACACTGTAGACAGGATGCTGTGTGTATATACCACCCAGATACACTGTGGACAGGATGCTGTGTGTATATACCACCCTGATACACTGTAGACAGGATGCTGTGTGTATATACCACCCTGATACACTGTGGACAGGATGCTGTGTGTATATACCACCCTGATACACTGTGGACAGGATGCTGTGTGTATATACCACCCTGATACACTGTAGACAGGATGCTGTGTGTATATACCACCCTGATACACTGTGGACAGGATGCTGTGTGTATATACAGATACACTGTAGACAGGATGCTGTGTGTATATACAGATACACTGTGGACAGGATGCTGTGTGTATTTACAGATACACTGTAGACAGGATGCTGTGTGTATATACAGATACACTGTAGACAGGATGCTGTGTGTATATACCACCCAGATACACTGTAGACAGGATGCTGTGTGTATATACCACCCTGATACACTGTGGACAGGATGCTGTGTGTATATACCACCCAGATACACTGTGGACAGGATGCTGTATGTATATACAGGATGCTGTGTGTATATACCACCCAGATACACTGTAGACAGGATGCTGTGTGTATATACCACCCAGATACACTGTAGACAGGATGCTGTGTGTATATACCACCCAGATACACTGTAGACAGGATGCTGTGTGTATATACAGATACACTGTAGACAGGATGCTGTGTGTATATACCACCCTGATACACTGTGGACAGGATGCTGTGTGTATATACAGATACACTGTGGACAGGATGCTGTGTGTATATACAGATACACTGTAGACAGGATGCTGTGTGTATATACAGATACACTGTAGACAGGATGCTGTGTGTATATACCACCCTGATACACTGTGGACAGGATGCTGTGTGTATATACAGATACACTGTAGACAGGATGCTGTGTGTATATACCACCCAGATAGACTGTAGACAGGATGCTGTGTGTATATACCACCCTGATACACTGTGGACAGGATGCTGTGTGTATATACCACCCTGATACACTGTGGACAGGATGCTGTGTGTATATACCACCCAGATACACTGTGGACAGGATGCTGTGTGTATATACAGATACACTGTAGACAGGATGCTGTGTGTATATACCACCCTGATACACTGTAGACAGGATGCTGTGTGTATATACAGATACACTGTAGACAGGATGCTGTGTGTATATACCACCCTGATACACTGTGGACAGGATGCTGTGTGTATATACAGATACACTGTGGACAGGATGCTGTGTGTATATACAGATACACTGTGGACAGGATGCTGTGTGTATATACAGATACACTGTAGACAGGATGCTGTGTGTATATACCCCCTTGATACACTGTGGACAGGATGCTGTGTGTATATACAGATACACTGTGGACAGGATGCTGTGTGTATATACAGATACACTGTAGACAGGATGCTGTGTGTATATACAGATACACTGTGGACCTGTGTGTATACAGATACACTGTAGACAGGATGCTGTGTGTATATACAGATACACTGTAGACAGGATGCTGTGTGTATATACCACCCTGATACACTGTAGACAGGATGCTGTGTGTATATACCACCCTGATACACTGTGGACAGGATGCTGTGTGTATATACCACCCTGATACACTGTGGACAGGATGCTCTGTGTATATACCACCCTGATACACTGTGGACAGGATGCTGTGTGTATATACAGATACACTGTGGACAGGATGCTGTGTGTATATACAGATACACTGTAGACAGGATGCTGTGTGTATATACAGATACACTGTAGACAGGATGCTGTGTGTATATACCACCCTGATACACTGTAGACAGGATGCTGTGTGTATATACCACCCTGATACACTGTGGACAGGATGCTGTGTGTATATACCACCCTGATACACTGTGGACAGGATGCTGTGTGTATATACCACCCTGATACACTGTGGACAGGATGCTGTGTGTATATACCACCCAGATACACTGTAGACAGGATGATGTGTGTATATACAGATACACTGTAGACAGGATGCTGTGTGTATATACAGATACACTGTGGACAGGATGCTGTGTGTATATACAGATACACTGTGGACAGGATGCTGTGTGTATATACAGATACACTGTGGACAGGATGCTGGGTGTATATACCACCCTGATACACTGTGGACAGGATGCTGGGTGTATATACCACCCTGATACACTGTGGACAGGATGCTGTGTGTATATACCACCCTGATACACTGTGGACAGGATGCTGTGTGTATATACAGATACACTGTGGACAGGATGCTGGGTGTATATACCACCCTGATACACTGTGGACAGGATGCTGTGTGTATATACAGATACACTGTGGACAGGATGCTGTGTGTATATACCACCCAGATACACTGTGGACAGGATGCTGTGTGTATATACAGATACACTGTGGACAGGATGCTGTGTGTATATACCCCCCTGATACACTGTAGACAGGATGCTGTGTGTATATACCACCCAGATACACTGTGGACAGGATGCTGTGTGTATATACCACCCTGATACACTGTGGACAGGATGCTGTGTGTATATACCACCCTGATACACTGTGGACAGGATGCTGTGTGTATATACAGATACACTGTGGACAGGATGCTGTGTGTATATACAGATACACTGTGGACAGGATGCTGTGTGTATTTACCACCCAGATACACTGTGGACAGGATGCTGTGTGTATATACCACCCTGATACACTGTGGACAGGATGCTGTGTGTATATACCACCCAGATACACTGTGGACAGGATGCTGTGTGTATATACCACCCTGATACACTGTGGACAGGATGCTGTGTGTATATACCACCCAGATACACTGTGGACAGGATGCTGTGTGTATATACAGATACACTGTGGACAGGATGCTGTGTGTATATACCACCCAGATACACTGTGGACAGGATGCTGTGTGTATATACAGATACACTGTGGACAGGATGCTGTGTGTATATACCACCCTGATACACTGTAGACAGGATGCTGTGTGTATATACAGATATACTGTGGACAGGATGCTGTGTGTATATACCACCCTGATACACTGTGGACAGGATGCTGTGTGTATATACAGATACACTGTGGACAGGATGCTGTGTGTATATACAGATACACTGTAGACAGGATGCTGTGTGTATATACAGATACTGTGGACAGGATGCTGTGTGTATATACAGATACACTGGACAGGATGCTGTGTGTATATACAGATACACTGTGGACAGGATGCTGTGTGTATATACAGATACACTGTGGACAGGATGCTGTGTGTATATACAGATACACTGTGGACAGGATGCTGTGTGTATACAGATACACTGTAGACAGGATGCTGTGTGTATATACCCCCTGATACACTGTGGACAGGATGCCGTGTGTATATACAGATACACTGTGGACAGGATGCTGTGTGTATATACAGATACACTGTAGACAGGATGCTGTGTGTATATACAGATACACTGTAGACAGGATGCTGTGTGTATATACCACCCTGATACACTGTGGACAGGATGCTGTGTGTATATACAGATACACTGTAGACAGGATGCTGTGTGTATATACCACCCAGATAGACTGTAGACAGGATGCTGTGTGTATATACCACCCTGATACACTGTGACAGGATGCTGTGTGTATATACCACCCTGATACACTGTGGACAGGATGCTGTGTGTATATACCACCCAGATACACTGTGGACAGGATGCTGTGTGTATATACAGATACACTGTGGACAGGATGCTGTGTGTATATACAGATACACCAGGATGCTGTGTGTATATACAGATACACTGTAGACAGGATGCTGTGTGTATATACCACCCTCATACACTGTGGACAGGATGCTGTGTGTATATACCACCCAGATACACTGTGGACAGGATGCTGTGTGTATATACAGATACACTGTGGACAGGATGCTGTGTGTATATACCACCCAGATACACTGTGGACAGGATGCTGTGTGTATATACAGATACACTGTGGACAGGATGCTGTGTGTATATACCACCCAGATACACTGTGACAGGATGCTGTGTGTATATACAGATACACTGTAGACAGGATGCTGTGTGTATATACCACCCTGATACACTGTGGACAGGATGCTGTGTGTATATACCACCCTGATACACTGTGGACAGGATGCTGTGTGTATATACCACCCTGATACACTGTGGACAGGATGCTGTGTGTATATACAGATACACTGTAGACAGGATGCTGTGTGTATATACAGATACACTGTAGACAGGATGCTGTGTGTATATACCACCCAGATACACTGTAGACAGGATGCTGTGTGTATATACCACCCTGATACACTGTGGACAGGATGCTGTGTGTATATACCACCCAGATACACTGTGGACAGGATGCTGTATGTATATACAGATACACTGTAGACAGGATGCTGTGTGTATATACCACCCAGATACACTGTGACAGGATGCTGTGTGTATATACACCCTGATACACTGTAGACAGGATGCTGTGTGTATATACCACCCAGATACACTGTATGTGTGTATATACAGATACACTGTGGACAGGATGCTGTGTGTATATACCACCCTGATACACTGTGGACAGGATGCTGTGTGTATATACAGATACACTGTGGACAGGATGCTGTGTGTATATACAGATACACTGTGACAGGATGCTGTGTGTATATACAGATACACTGTGGACAGGATGCTGTGTGTATATACCCTGATACACTGTGGACAGGATGCTGTGTGTATATACAGATACTGTAGACAGGATGCTGTGTGTATATACAGATACACTGTAGACAGGATGCTGTGTGTATATACCACCCTGATACACTGTGGACAGGATGCTGTGTGTATATACAGATACACTGTGGACAGGATGCTGTGTGTATATACAGATACACTGTGTGTATATACAGACAGGATGCTGTGTGTATATACAGATACACTGTAGACAGGATGCTGTGTGTATATACAGATACACTGTAGACAGGATGCTGTGTGTATATACCACCCTGATACACTGTGGACAGGATGCTGTGTGTATATACAGATACACTGTGGACAGGATGCTGTGTGTATATACAGATACACTGTGGACAGGATGCTGTGTGTATATGTAGACAGGATGCTGTGTGTATATACCCCCTTGATACACTGTGGACAGGATGCTGTGTGTATATACAGATACACTGTGGACAGGATGCTGTGTGTATATACAGATACACTGTAGACAGGATGCTGTGTGTATATACAGATACACTGTGGACAGGATGCTGTGTGTATATACAGATACACTGTAGACAGGATGCTGTGTGTATATACAGATACACTGTAGACAGGATGCTGTGTGTATATACACCCTGATACACTGTGGACAGGATGCTGTGTGTATATACCACCCTGATACACTGTGGACAGGATGCTGTGTGTATATACCACCCTGATACACTGTGGACAGGATGCTGTGTGTATATACCACCCTGATACACTGTGGACAGGATGCTGTGTGTATATACCACTGTGGACAGGATGCTGTGTGTATATACAGATACACTGTAGACAGGATGCTGTGTGTATATACAGATACACTGTAGACAGGATGCTGTGTGTATATACCACCCTGATACACTGTAGACAGGATGCTGTGTGTATATACCACCCTGATACACTGTGGACAGGATGCTGTGTGTATATACCACCCTGATACACTGTGGACAGGATGCTGTGTGTATATACCACCCTGATACACTGTGGACAGGATGCTGTGTGTATATACCACCCAGATACACTGTAGACAGGATGCTGTGTGTATATACAGATACACTGTAGACAGGATGCTGTGTGTATATACAGATACACTGTGGACAGGATGCTGTGTGTATATACAGATACACTGTGGACAGGATGCTGTGTGTATATACAGATACACTGTGGACAGGATGCTGGTGTATATACCACCCTGATACACTGTGGACAGGATGCTGGGTGTATATACCACCCTGATACACTGTGGACAGGATGCTGTGTGTATATACCACCCTGATACACTGTGGACAGGATGCTGTGTGTATATACAGATACACTGTGGACAGGATGCTGGGTGTATATACCACCCTGATACACTGTGGACAGGATGCTGTGTGTATATACAGATACACTGTGGACAGGATGCTGTGTGTATATACCACCCAGATACACTGTGGACAGGATGCTGTGTGTATATACAGATACACTGTGGACAGGATGCTGTGTGTATATACCCCCCTGATACACTGTAGACAGGATGCTGTGTGTATATACCACCCAGATACACTGTGGACAGGATGCTGTGTGTATATACCACCCTGATACACTGTGGACAGGATGCTGTGTGTATATACCACCCTGATACACTGTGGACAGGATGCTGTGTGTATATACAGATACACTGTAGACAGGATGCTGTGTGTATATACAGATACACTGTGGACAGGATGCTGTGTGTATTACCACCCAGATACACTGTGGACAGGATGCTGTGTGTATATACCACCCTGATACACTGTGGACAGGATGCTGTGTGTATATACCACCCAGATACACTGTGGACAGGATGCTGTGTGTATATACCACCCTGATACACTGTGGACAGGATGCTGTGTGTATATACCACCCAGATACACTGTGGACAGGATGCTGTGTGTATATACAGATACACTGTGGACAGGATGCTGTGTGTATATACCACCCAGATACACTGTGGACAGGATGCTGTGTGTATATACAGATACACTGTGGACAGGATGCTGTGTGTATATACCACCCTGATACACTGTGGACAGGATGCTGTGTGTATATACAGATACACTGTGGACAGGATGCTGTGTGTATATACAGATACACTGTGGACAGGATGCTGTGTGTATATACAGATACACTGTGGACAGGATGCTGTGTGTATATACAGATACACTGTAGACAGGATGCTGTGTGTATATACAGATACTGTGGACAGGATGCTGTGTGTATATACAGATACTGTGGACAGGATGCTGTGTGTATATACAGATACACTGGACAGGATGCTGTGTGTATATACAGATACACTGTGGACAGGATGCTGTGTGTATATACAGATACACTGTGGACAGGATGCTGTGTGTATATACAGATACACTGTAGACAGGATGCTGTGTGTATATACCCCCCTGATACACTGTGGACAGGATGCCGTGTGTATATACAGATACACTGTGGACAGGATGCTGTGTGTATATACAGATACACTGTGGACAGGATGCTGTGTGTATATACAGATACAATGTAGACAGGATGCTGTGTGTATATACAGATACACTGTAGACAGGATGCTGTGTGTATATACAGATACACTGTGGACAGGATGCTGTGTGTATATACAGATACACTGTAGACAGGATGCTGTGTGTATATACCACCCAGATACACTGTGGACAGGATGCTGTGTGTATATACCACCCTGATACACTGTGGACAGGATGCTGTGTGTATATACCACCCTGATACACTGTGGACAGGATGCTGTGTGTATATACCACCCTGATACACTGTAGACAGGATGCTGTGTGTATATACCACCCTGATACACTGTGGACAGGATGCTGTGTGTATATACAGATACACTGTGGACAGGATGCTGTGTGTATATACAGATACACTGTGGACAGGATGCTGTGTGTATATACAGATACACTGTGGACAGGATGCTGTGTGTATATACAGATACACTGTGGACAGGATGCTGTGTGTATATACCACCCTGATACACTGTGGACAGGATGCTGTGTGTATATACCACCCAGATACACTGTGGACAGGATGCTGTGTGTATATACAGATACACTGTAGACAGGATGCTGTGTGTATATACCACCCTGATACACTGTGGACAGGATGCTGTGTGTATATACCACCCTGATACACTGTGGACAGGATGCTGTGTGTATATACCACCCTGATACACTGTGGACAGGATGCTGTGTGTATATACCACCCAGATACACTGTGGACAGGATGCTGTGTGTATATACCACCCAGATACACTGTAGACAGGATGCTGTGTGTATATACAGATACACTGTGGACAGGATGCTGTGTGTATATACCACCCAGATACACTGTGGACAGGATGCTGTGTGTATATACAGATACACTGTGGACAGGATGCTGTGTGTATATACCACCCTGATACACTGTGGACAGGATGCTGTGTGTATATACAACCCTGATACACTGTAGACAGGATGCTGTGTGTATATACAGATACACTGTGGACAGGATGCTGTGTGTATATACCACCCTGATACACTGTAGACAGGATGCTGTGTGTATATACAGATATACTGTGGACAGGATGCTGTGTGTATATACCACCCTGATACACTGTGGACAGGATGCTGTGTGTATATACAGATACACTGTGGACAGGATGCTGTGTGTATATACAGATACACTGTAGACAGGATGCTGTGTGTATATACAGATACTGTGGACAGGATGCTGTGTGTATATACAGATACACTGGACAGGATGCTGTGTGTATATACCACCCTGATACACTGTGGACAGGATGCTGTGTGTATATACAGATACACTGTGGACAGGATGCTGTGTGTATATACAGATACACTGTGGACAGGATGCTGTGTGTATATACAGATACACTGTAGACAGGATGCTGTGTGTATATACAGATACACTGTAGACAGGATGCTGTGTGTATATACCACCCTGATACACTGTGGACAGGATGCTGTGTGTATATACAGATACACTGTAGACAGGATGCTGTGTGTATATACCACCCAGATAGACTGTAGACAGGATGCTGTGTGTATATACCACCCTGATACACTGTGGACAGGATGCTGTGTGTATATACCACCCTGATACACTGTGGACAGGATGCTGTGTGTATATACCACCCAGATACACTGTAGACAGGATGCTGTGTGTATATACCACCCTGATACACTGTAGACAGGATGCTGTGTGTATATACCACCCTGATACACTGTAGACAGGATGCTGTGTGTATATACAGATACACTGTGGACAGGATGCTGTGTGTATACAGATACACTGTGGACAGGATGCTGTGTGTATATACAGATACACTGTGACAGGATGCTGTGTGTATATACAGATACACTGTGGACAGGATGCTGTGTGTATATACAGATACACTGTGGACAGGATGCTGTGTGTATATACCACCCAGATACACTGTGGACAGGATGCTGTGTGTATATACAGATACACTGTGGACAGGATGCTGTGTGTATATACACCCTGATACACTGTAGACAGGATGCTGTGTGTATATACCACCCTGATACACTGTGGACAGGATGCTGTGTGTATATACCACCCTGATACACTGTGGACAGGATGCTGTGTGTATATACCACCTGATACACTGTGGACAGGATGCTGTGTGTATATACCACCCTGATACACTGTAGACAGGATGCTGTGTGTATATACCACCCAGATACACTGTAGACAGGATGCTGTGTGTATATACCACCCTGATACACTGTAGACAGGATGCTGTGTGTATATACCAGATACACTGTGGACAGGATGCTGTGTGTATATACAGATACACTGTGGACAGGATGCTGTGTGTATATACAGATACACTGTGGACAGGATGCTGTGTGTATATACCACCCTGATACACTGTGGACAGGATGCTGGGTGTATATACCACCCTGATACACTGTGGACAGGATGCTGTGTGTATATACCACCCTGATACACTGTGGACAGGATGCTGTGTGTATATACCAGATACACTGTGGACAGGATGCTGTGTGTATATACCACCCTGATACACTGTGGACAGGATGCTGTGTGTATATACAGATACACTGTGGACAGGATGCTGTGTGTATATACCACCCAGATACACTGTGGACAGGATGCTGTGTGTATATACAGATACACTGTGGACAGGATGCTGTGTGTATATACCCCCCTGATACACTGTAGACAGGATGCTGTGTGTATATACCACCCATATACACTGTGGACAGGATGCTGTGTGTATATACCACCCTGATACACTGTGGACAGGATGCTGTGTGTATATACCACCCTGATACACTGTGGACAGGATGCTGTGTGTATATACAGATACACTGTGGACAGGATGCTGTGTGTATATACAGATACACTGTGGACAGGATGCTGTGTGTATATACCACCCAGATACACTGTGGACAGGATGCTGTGTGTATATACCACCCTGATACACTGTGGACAGGATGCTGTGTGTATATACAGATACACTGTGGACAGGATGCTGTGTGTATATACCACCCTGATACACTGTGGACAGGATGCTGTGTGTATATACCACCCAGATACACTGTGGACAGGATGCTGTGTGTATATACCACCCTGATACACTGTGGACAGGATGCTGTGTGTATATACAGATACACTGTGGACAGGATGCTGTGTGTATATACCACCCAGATACACTGTGGACAGGATGCTGTGTGTATATACAGATACACTGTGGACAGGATGCTGTGTGTATATACAGATACACTGTGGACAGGATGCTGTGTGTATATACCACCCTGATACACTGTGGACAGGATGCTGTGTGTATATACAACCCTGATACAGTGTAGACAGGATGCTGTGTGTATATACAGATACACTGTGGACAGGATGCTGTGTGTATATACCACCCTGATACACTGTAGACAGGATGCTGTGTGTATATACAGATATACTGTGGACAGGATGCTGTGTGTATATACAGATACTGTGGACAGGATGCTGTGTGTATATACAGATACACTGTGGACAGGATGCTGTGTGTATATACAGATACACTGTGGACAGGATGCTGTGTGTATATACAGATACACTGTAGACAGGATGCTGTGTGTATATACCACCCTGATACACTGTGGACAGGATGCTGTGTGTATATACCACCCTGATACACTGTAGACAGGATGCTGTGTGTATATACAGATATACTGTGGACAGGATGCTGTGTGTATATACAGATACTGTGGACAGGATGCTGTGTGTATATACCACCCTGATACACTGTGGACAGGATGCTGTGTGTATATACAGATACACTGTAGACAGGATGCTGTGTGTATATACAGATACACTGTAGACAGGATGCTGTGTGTATATACCACCCTGATACACTGTAGACAGGATGCTGTGTGTATATACCACCCTGATACACTGTGGACAGGATGCTGTGTGTATATACCACCCTGATACACTGTGGACAGGATGCTGTGTGTATATACCACCCTGATACACTGTGGACAGGATGCTGTGTGTATATACCACCCAGATACACTGTAGACAGGATGATGTGTGTATATACAGATACACTGTAGACAGGATGCTGTGTGTATATACAGATACACTGTGGACAGGATGCTGTGTGTATATACAGATACACTGTGGACAGGATGCTGTGTGTATATACAGATACACTGTGGACAGGATGCTGGGTGTATATACCACCCTGATACACTGTGGACAGGATGCTGGGTGTATATACCACCCTGATACACTGTGGACAGGATGCTGTGTGTATATACCACCCTGATACACTGTGGACAGGATGCTGTGTGTATATACAGATACACTGTGGACAGGATGCTGGGTGTATATACCACCCTGATACACTGTGGACAGGATGCTGTGTGTATATACAGATACACTGTGGACAGGATGCTGTGTGTATATACCACCCAGATACACTGTGGACAGGATGCTGTGTGTATATACCACCCTGATACACTGTGGACAGGATGCTGTGTGTATATACCACCCTGATACACTGTGGACAGGATGCTGTGTGTATATACAGATACACTGTGGACAGGATGCTGTGTGTATATACAGATACACTGTGGACAGGATGCTGTGTGTATATACCACCCAGATACACTGTGGACAGGATGCTGTGTGTATATACCACCCTGATACACTGTGGACAGGATGCTGTGTGTATATACCACCCAGATACACTGTGGACAGGATGCTGTGTGTATATACCACCCTGATACACTGTGGACAGGATGCTGTGTGTATATACCACCCAGATACACTGTGGACAGGATGCTGTGTGTATATACAGATACACTGTGGACAGGATGCTGTGTGTATATACCACCCTGATACACTGTGGACAGGATGCTGTGTGTATATACAACCCTGATACACTGTAGACAGGATGCTGTGTGTATATACAGATACACTGTGGACAGGATGCTGTGTGTATATACCACCCTGATACACTGTAGACAGGATGCTGTGTGTATATACAGATATACTGTGGACAGGATGCTGTGTGTATATACCACCCTGATACACTGTGGACAGGATGCTGTGTGTATATACAGATACACTGTGGACAGGATGCTGTGTGTATATACAGATACACTGTAGACAGGATGCTGTGTGTATATACAGATACTGTGGACAGGATGCTGTGTGTATATACAGATACACTGGACAGGATGCTGTGTGTATATACCACCCTGATACACTGTGGACAGGATGCTGTGTGTATATACAGATACACTGTGGACAGGATGCTGTGTGTATATACAGATACACTGTGGACAGGATGCTGTGTGTATATACAGATACACTGTAGACAGGATGCTGTGTGTATATACCCCCCTGATACACTGTGGACAGGATGCCGTGTGTATATACAGATACACTGTGGACAGGATGCTGTGTGTATATACAGATACAATGTAGACAGGATGCTGTGTGTATATACAGATACACTGTAGACAGGATGCTGTGTGTATATACCACCCTGATACACTGTGGACAGGATGCTGTGTGTATATACAGATACACTGTAGACAGGATGCTGTGTGTATATACCACCCAGATAGACTGTAGACAGGATGCTGTGTGTATATACCACCCTGATACACTGTGGACAGGATGCTGTGTGTATATACCACCCTGATACACTGTGGACAGGATGCTGTGTGTATATACCACCCAGATACACTGTGGACAGGATGCTGTGTGTATATACAGATACACTGTAGACAGGATGCTGTGTGTATATACCACCCTGATACACTGTAGACAGGATGCTGTGTGTATATACAGATACACTGTGGACAGGATGCTGTGTGTATATACAGATACACTGTGGACAGGATGCTGTGTGTATATACAGATACACTGTAGACAGGATGCTGTGTGTATATACAGATACACTGTGGACAGGATGCTGTGTGTATATACCCCCCTGATACACTGTGGACAGGATGCTGTGTGTATATACCACCCAGATACACTGTGGACAGGATGCTGTGTGTATATACAGATACACTGTAGACAGGATGCTGTGTGTATATACCACCCTGATACACTGTGGACAGGATGCTGTGTGTATATACCACCCTGATACACTGTGGACAGGATGCTGTGTGTATATACCACCCTGATACACTGTGGACAGGATGCTGTGTGTATATACCACCCAGATACACTGTAGACAGGATGCTGTGTGTATATACCACCCAGATACACTGTAGACAGGATGCTGTGTGTATATACAGATACACTGTGGACAGGATGCTGTGTGTATATACCACCCAGATACACTGTGGACAGGATGCTGTGTGTATATACAGATACACTGTGGACAGGATGCTGTGTGTATATACCACCCTGATACACTGTGGACAGGATGCTGTGTGTATATACAACCCTGATACACTGTAGACAGGATGCTGTGTGTATATACAGATACACTGTGGACAGGATGCTGTGTGTATATACCACCCTGATACACTGTAGACAGGATGCTGTGTGTATATACAGATATACTGTGGACAGGATGCTGTGTGTATATACCACCCTGATACACTGTGGACAGGATGCTGTGTGTATATACAGATACACTGTGGACAGGATGCTGTGTGTATATACAGATACACTGTAGACAGGATGCTGTGTGTATATACAGATACTGTGGACAGGATGCTGTGTGTATATACAGATACACTGGACAGGATGCTGTGTGTATATACCACCCTGATACACTGTGGACAGGATGCTGTGTGTATATACAGATACACTGTGGACAGGATGCTGTGTGTATATACAGATACACTGTGGACAGGATGCTGTGTGTATATACAGATACACTGTAGACAGGATGCTGTGTGTATATACAGATACACTGTAGACAGGATGCTGTGTGTATATACCACCCTGATACACTGTGGACAGGATGCTGTGTGTATATACAGATACACTGTAGACAGGATGCTGTGTGTATATACCACCCAGATAGACTGTAGACAGGATGCTGTGTGTATATACCACCCTGATACACTGTGGACAGGATGCTGTGTGTATATACCACCCTGATACACTGTGGACAGGATGCTGTGTGTATATACCACCCAGATACACTGTAGACAGGATGCTGTGTGTATATACCACCCTGATACACTGTAGACAGGATGCTGTGTGTATATACCACCCTGATACACTGTAGACAGGATGCTGTGTGTATATACAGATACACTGTGGACAGGATGCTGTGTGTATATACAGATACACTGTGGACAGGATGCTGTGTGTATATACAGATACACTGTAGACAGGATGCTGTGTGTATATACAGATACACTGTGGACAGGATGCTGTGTGTATATACCCCCCTGATACACTGTGGACAGGATGCTGTGTGTATATACCACCCAGATACACTGTGGACAGGATGCTGTGTGTATATACAGATACACTGTAGACAGGATGCTGTGTGTATATACCACCCTGATACACTGTAGACAGGATGCTGTGTGTATATACCACCCTGATACACTGTGGACAGGATGCTGTGTGTATATACCACCCTGATACACTGTGGACAGGATGCTGTGTGTATATACCACCCTGATACACTGTGGACAGGATGCTGTGTGTATATACCACCCAGATACACTGTAGACAGGATGCTGTGTGTATATACCACCCAGATACACTGTAGACAGGATGCTGTGTGTATATACAGATACACTGTGGACAGGATGCTGTGTGTATATACAGATACACTGTGGACAGGATGCTGTGTGTATATACAGATACACTGTGGACAGGATGCTGGGTGTATATACCACCCTGATACACTGTGGACAGGATGCTGGGTGTATATACCACCCTGATACACTGTGGACAGGATGCTGTGTGTATATACCACCCTGATACACTGTGGACAGGATGCTGTGTGTATATACAGATACACTGTGGACAGGATGCTGGGTGTATATACCACCCTGATACACTGTGGACAGGATGCTGTGTGTATATACAGATACACTGTGGACAGGATGCTGTGTGTATATACCACCCAGATACACTGTGGACAGGATGCTGTGTGTATATACAGATACACTGTGGACAGGATGCTGTGTGTATATACCCCCCTGATACACTGTAGACAGGATGCTGTGTGTATATACCACCCATATACACTGTGGACAGGATGCTGTGTGTATATACCACCCTGATACACTGTGGACAGGATGCTGTGTGTATATACCACCCTGATACACTGTGGACAGGATGCTGTGTGTATATACAGATACACTGTGGACAGGATGCTGTGTGTATATACAGATACACTGTGGACAGGATGCTGTGTGTATTTACCACCCAGATACACTGTGGACAGGATGCTGTGTGTATATACCACCCTGATACACTGTGGACAGGATGCTGTGTGTATATACCACCCAGATACACTGTGGACAGGATGCTGTGTGTATATACCACCCTGATACACTGTGGACAGGATGCTGTGTGTATATACCACCCAGATACACTGTGGACAGGATGCTGTGTGTATATACCACCCTGATACACTGTGGACAGGATGCTGTGTGTATATACAGATACACTGTGGACAGGATGCTGTGTGTATATACCACCCAGATACACTGTGGACAGGATGCTGTGTGTATATACAGATACACTGTGGACAGGATGCTGTGTGTATATACAGATACACTGTGGACAGGATGCTGTGTATATACCACCCTGATACACTGTGGACAGGATGCTGTGTGTATATACAACCCTGATACAGTGTAGACAGGATGCTGTGTGTATATACAGATACACTGTGGACAGGATGCTGTGTGTATATACCACCCTGATACACTGTAGACAGGATGCTGTGTGTATATACAGATATACTGTGGACAGGATGCTGTGTGTATATACAGATACTGTGGACAGGATGCTGTGTGTATATACCACCCTGATACACTGTGGACAGGATGCTGTGTGTATATACAGATACACTGTGGACAGGATGCTGTGTGTATATACCACCCTGATACACTGTGGACAGGATGCTGTGTGTATATACAGATACACTGTGGACAGGATGCTGTGTGTATATACAGATACACTGTAGACAGGATGCTGTGTGTATATACAGATACTGTGGACAGGATGCTGTGTGTATATACCACCCTGATACACTGTGGACAGGATGCTGTGTGTATATACAGATACACTGGACAGGATGCTGTGTGTATATACCACCCTGATACACTGTGGACAGGATGCTGTGTGTATATACAGATACACTGTGGACAGGATGCTGGGTGTATATACCACCCTGATACACTGTGGACAGGATGCTGTGTGTATGTACAGATACACTGTGGACAGGATGCTGTGTGTATATACCACACAGATACACTGTGGACAGGATGCTGTGTGTATATACCACCCAGATGCACTGTGGACAGGATGCTGTGTGTATATACAGATACACTGTGGACAGGATGCTGTGTGTATATACCACCCTGATACACTGTGGACAGGATGCTGTGTGTATATACAGATACACTGGACAGGATGCTGTGTGTATATACAGATACACTGTGGACAGGATGCTGTGTGTATATACAGATACACTGTGGACAGGATGCTGTGTGTATATACCACCCAGATACACTGTGGACAGGATGCTGTGTGTATATACCACCCAGATACACTGTGGACAGGATGCTGTGTGTATATACAGATACACTGTGGACAGGATGCTGTGTGTATATACAGATACACTGTGGACAGGATGCTGTGTGTATATACCACCCTGATACACCGTAGACAGGATGCTGTATGGACAGGATGCTGTGTGTATATACAGATACACTGTGGACAGGATGCTGTGTGTATATACCACCCTGATACACTGTGGACAGGATGCTGTGTGTATATACAGATACACTGTGGACAGGATGCTGTGTGTATATACCACCCTGATACACTGTGGACAGGATGCTGTGTGTATATACAGATACACTGTGGACAGGATGCTGTGTGTATATACCACCCTGATACACTGTGGACAGGATGCTGTGTGTATATACAGATACACTGTGGACAGGATGCTGTGTGTATATACCACCCTGATACACTGTAGACAGGATGCTGTGTGTATATACAGATACACTGTGTTGTTTGAGCGGGTGTCATTATTTGTCAGGGCCTTGTTTCCACCACACCTTATTGTTGCATTTCTTCCCCTGATTGGAGCAGAGCAGAGCGGGGAGCAGAGTTTGGGCTCCATAGCAGTAGAAACTTCTTCCCGATGTCTCTCAGACTGGGGGAACTGGCTGACAACATCTGGGGAAAGTTTCTAGAACTGTCAGAGGAGCCTCATCTGACAAGGGGCTGCTGAGGAGGGATTGCACTTTTAAATATGGGGCGGAGTTACTATTTTGTTCTGTAGCTTGGATATTCCTCTAAGCATCTCACCTGTAGTTTTCAATTTCTATCAACAATTTCCAACAAAACTCAATGTTGTTTTTTGTGATTGTGATAATGTGATGCAGTAAGTGACAGCTTAAATTCAGTTTTAAATTGTGCCATGACAGGTATGTTAAAAAAAAAAAAAGGGAGGGAGGGAGTCACCATTTGAGACCAGGATCTCTTTCACAAAGGAGTCCTGCATATATCATTTCATTAGACAAACTCTCAAATCAAATGCCATACAAAACCAGTCAAATTCAGCACAATACAAATATTCAAGGTAAACTATTAAATTGCTCAAGAAGCCCCCCCAACAGTGTTGAAGAAAAGGTCTTGGAAAGGTCTTTAAATAAAGCGCCACAATGATTTTTGTGATCTAAGCAATTTAACACATCATCTAGAAAGAACGTAGCAGCTGAAATGGACTAAAACCCTGATTGGTGCATATTTAGAATAGAATGCCAAGTTTAAAAAAAGTTCTTAGCTGACAGTTGGACAAAGATTCTAATACTTTGGAAAGGCAAGATAACTACTGTCCATTTTCCAAGTCATCTTCAGTACCAGTCAAAAGTTTGGACACACCTACTCATTCAAGGGTTTTTCTTTATTTTATTTTTTTTTACTATTTTCTACATTGTAGAATAATATTGAAGACATCAAAACTATGACATGACACATATGGAATCATGTAGTAACTAAAAAAACAAAGTTTTAAACAAATCGTAATATTTTAGATTTGGGATTCTTCAAAGTAGCCACCCTTTGACTTGATGGATCTTATTAACTCCAAGATATAAAATGTTTGAAAAGAAAATAGACTATGTGGAAGTGCATCATTCTCTACAGTCTGGTTAGAGGTGAATAAAGGACTCCCTCTAGTGGAATTCGAGGAATTTCCGTAAACTATTCTTTGAGGCAAAAAAGTTATTAAAAGCACCACAAATGTCTATTATGGGACCAGAGACTGTCACAACCTGTTGGGGGCAATGAGGGTGGGAGTGGGTTCAGAGATTTGTATGTTCTTTCCAGATGCTTTCTGGATTCCCACCATTTCTCAGATACACAAATTAAAGAAGTTAAAGTTGACTTTGCTTTTCTAACAAGTGAGCTACATCTATTTCTCGAACGTCTGAAGGACTGCCAGTCGGACGTAGTAGCAGTCTATCTTGCCGTAGCCCAAGCTACTTTTACTTCCTGTAATTTTTCAGACAATTCATGCGTAGACCAAGGGTTTGATATGTCCTTTACTCGTATCTTCTTTTTTTTTACGGAGCATCTGTAGGTAGCCTAGTGGTTAGAGGGTAGAGGCGGCAGGTAGCCTAGTGGTTAGAGTTTAGAGGTGGCTGGTAGCCTAGTGGTTAGAGTGTAGAGGAGGCAGGGTAGCCTAGTGGTTAGAGTGTAGGGACGGCAGGTAACCTAGTGGTTAGAGTGTAGAGGCGGCAGGGTAGCCTAGTGGTTAGAGTGTAGAGGCGGCAGGGTAGCCTAGTGGTTAGAGTGTAGAGGCGGCAGGGTAGCCTAGTGGTTAGAGTGTAGAGGCGGCAGGTAGCCTAGTGGTTAGAGTGTAGAGGCGGCAGGGTAGCCTAGTGGTTAGAGTGTAGAGGCGGCAGGGTAGCCTAGTGGTTAGAGTGTAGAGGCGGCAGGGTAGCCTAGTGGTTAGAGTGTAGAGGCGGCAGGGTGGCCTGAGTGGTTAGAGTGTAGAGGCGGCAGGGTAGCCTAGTGGTTAGAGTGTAGAGGCGGCAGGTAGCCTAGTGGTTAGAGTGTAGAGGTGGCAGGGTAGCCTAGTGGTTAGAGTGTAGAGGTGGCAGGGTAGCCTTGTGGTTAGAGTGTAGAGGTGGTTAGGGTAGCCTAGTGGTTAGAGTGTAGAGGTGGTTAGGGTAGCCTAGTGGTTAGAGTGTAGAGGTGGCAGGTAGCCTAGTGGTTAGAGTGTAGAGGTGGCAGGTAGCCTAGTGGTTAGAGTGTAGAGGTGGCAGGGTAGCCTAGTGGTTAGAGTGTAGAGGTGGCAGTGGTTAGAGTAGCCTGGCAGGTGCCTTGGTTAGAGTGTAGAGGTGGCAGGTAGCCTAGTGGTTAGAGTGTAGAGGTGGCAGGTAGCCTAGTGGTTAGAGTGTAGAGGTGGTAGGGTAGCCTAGTGGTTAGAGCGTTGGGCCAGTAACCGAAAGGTTGCTAGAACGAATCCCCGGGCTGACGAGGTAAAAATCTGTCGTTCTGCCCCTGATCAAGGCAGTTAACCCACTGTTCCTAGGCCGTCATTGTAAATAAGAATTTGTTCTTAACTGACTTGCCTAGTTAAATAAAGGTGTAAAAAATGTATCTGCAACAATGTTAAACAGAGAAGTTAAACAATTTAGGCAGAGTTCCTCTGTCTTGTGTCTGTGTTCTTTTGCCCATCTTAATCTTTTATTTTTATTGGCCAGTCTGAGATATGGCTTGTTCTTTGCAACTCTGCCTAGGAGGCCAGCATCCCGGAGTCGCCTTTTCGCTGTTGACGTTGAGACTGGTGTTTTGTGGGTACTATTTAATGAAGCTGCCAGTTGAGGACTTGAGAGGCATCTGTTTCTCAAACTAGACTAGTACTTGTCCTCTTGCTCAGTTGTGCACCGGGGCCTCCCACTCCTCTTTCTATTCTGGTTAGAGCCAGTTTGCACTGTTCTGTGAAGGGATTAGTACACAGCGTTGTACAAGATCTTCAGTTTCTTGGACATTTCTCGCATAGAATAGCCTTAATTTCTCAGTACAAGAATATACTGACGAGTTTCAGAAGAAAGGTTTTTGTTTCTGGCCATGTTGAGCCTGTAATCGAACCCACAAATGTTGATGCTCCAGATACTCAACTAGTCTAACGAAGTTTTTTTTTGCTTTTTTAATCAGGACAACAGTTTTCAGCTGTGCTAACATAATTGCAAAATGGTTTTGCAACATGGTAGTCTTTTTAAAATGATAAACTTGGATTAGCTAACACAAGGTGCCATTGGAACACAGGAGTGATGGTTGCTGATAATGGGCCTCTGTACGCCTATGTAGATATTCCATGAAAATTATCAGCAATTTCCAGCTACAATAGTCATTTACAACATTAACAATGTCTGCACTGTATTTCTGATCAATTTGATGATATTTTAATGGACTTTTTCCCCCTGCTTTTCTTTCAAACACAAGGAAATTTCTAAGTGACCCCAAACATTTGAATGGTATTGTGAATCTGATATCAATCAGCCAAATATTAATAATTCAGATTTAGCGTAGTCGGACTGTAATTCAGATTTAGCGTTGTCGGACTGTAATTCAGATTTAGCGTAGTCGGACTGTAATTCAGATTTAGCGTAGTCGGACTGTAATTCAGATTTAGCGTTGTCGGACTGTAATTCAGATTTAGCGTAGTCTGACAGTAAATTCCCACTACTGTCAGTTGGGCATTATTACCAGACATTCATATTGCTTAGGGACCGAGGTGGAAAGGGACACCGAAACATTTTAAGTTCCTCTTTACGAATCCCTCTGTCAGATCCAGAGCCTTCAGAAAGTATTCATACCCCTTCTCCACATGTTTTTGTGTTACAGCCTGAATTTTAAAATGGATTAAATTGAGATGTTGTGTCACTGGCCTACACACAATACCCCATAATACCCCAAAGTGGAAGTCTGTTTAGTCATTTTTACAAATGTAATTAAAAATGGAAAAGCTGAAATGTTTTGAGTCAATCATTATTCAACCACTTTGTTATGGAAAACCTACATACGTTCAGGGGTAAAAATGTGCTTAACAAGTCACATTTAATAAATAATAAGTTGCATGGACTCTGTGTGCAATAATAGTGTTTAACATGATTTCTGAATGACTACCTCATCTCTATGTAATTATCTGTTAGGTCCCTCAGTCCAGCAGTGAATTCAAACACAGATTCAACCACAAAGTCCACATTTTCCAATGCCTTCAAATAAGGTAGATATTGAATATCCCTTTGAGCATGGTGATGTTAATTACACTTTGGATGGTGTATCAATACACCCAGTCACTACAAAGATACAGGCGTCCTTCCTAACTCAGTTGCTGGAGAGGAAGGAAACCACTCAGGAATTTCACCATGAGGCCAATGGTGACTTAAAAACAGTTACAGAGTTTAATGGCTGTGATATGAGACAACTGAGGATGGATCAAAAACGTTGTAGTTGCTCCACAATACTAACCTAAATGACAGAGTGAAAAGAAGGAAGCCTGTACAGAATACAAATATCCCAATAACAAACATCCTGTTTACAACAAGGCACTAAAGTAAAACTGCAAAAAATGGGTCAAACACAAAACCTCACAGAGTACCACTCTTCATATTTTCGAGCATGGTGGTGGCTGCATCATGTTATGGGTATGCTTGTCATCGGAGAGGACTAGGGAGTTAAAAAAAAGGAAGAAATGTAATAGAGCCAAGTCCTAGAGGAAAACCTGGTTCAGTCTGCTTTCCACCAGACACTGGGGAGACAAATTCACCTTTTCAGTAGGACAATAACGTAAAACACAAGGCCAAATAAACACTGGAGTTGCTTACCGAGAAGACATTGAATGTTCCTGAATGGCCGAGTTACAGTTTTATTAAATTGGCTTGAAAGTCTATGACAAGACATGAAAAATGTCAATGATCAACAACCAATTTAAAGATAATAATAATGTGCAAATATTGTACAATCCAGGTGTGCAAAAACACTCTTGGAGACTTACCCAGAAAGACTGATGGGTGAGAATACCCGCCATTTTGAATTCCGGCTGTAACTCAACACCATTTAGAATTCCGTCTGTAACTCAACACCATTTTGAATAAGTCAAGAGGTATGAATTCTTTCTGAAGTCACTGTATATTATAACCAGTCAGAGACACGTCATCATTCAGCTTCTTTAACCAACATTCAGTAACAATCAGAATGACCAACCAAAAGTTTTACAATAAAATCACACTTCTGACATTTTTAAATTTACATTTACATTTAAGTCATTTAGCAGACGCTCTTATCCAGAGCGACTTACAAATTGGTGCATTCACCTTATGACATCCAGTGGAACAGTAGTGCATCTAAATCTTTTAAGGGGGGTTGAGAGGGATTACTTTATCCTATCCTAGGTATTCCTTAAAGAGGTGGGGTTTCAGGTGTCTCCGGAAGGTGGTGATTGACTCCGCTGTCCTGGCGTCGTGAGGGAGTTTGTTCCACCATTGGGGGGCCAGAGCAGCGAACAGTTTTGACTGGGCTGAGCGGGAACTGTACTTCCTCAGTGGTAGGGAGGCGAGCAGGCCAGAGGTGGATGAACGCAGTGCCCTTGTTTGGGTGTAGGGCCTGATCAGAGCCTGGAGGTACTGAGGTGCCGTTCCCCTCACAGCTCCGTAGGCAAGCACCATGGTCTTGTAGCGGATGCGAGCTTCAACTGGAAGCCAGTGGAGAGAGCGGAGGAGCGGGGTGACGTGAGAGAACTTGGGAAGGTTGAACACCAGACGGGCTGCGGCGTTCTGGATGAGTTGTAGGGGTTTAATGGCACAGGCAGGGAGCCCAGCCAACAGCGAGTTCCAGTAATCCAGACGGGAGATGACGAGTGCCTGGATTAGGACCTGCGCCGCTTCCTGTGTGAGGCAGGGTCGTACTCTGCGGATGTTGTAGAGCATGAACCTACAGGAACGGGCCACCGCCTTGATGTTAGTTGAGAACGATAGGGTGTTGTCCAGGATCACGCCAAGGTTCTTAGCGCTCTGGGAGGAGGACACAATGGAGTTGTCAACCGTGATGGCGAGATCATGGAACGGGCAGTCCTTCCCCGGGAGGAAGAGCAGCTCCGTCTTGCCGAGGTTCAGCTTGAGGTGGTGATCCGTCATCCACACTGATATGTCTGCCAGACATGCAGAGATGCGATTCGCCACCTGATCATCAGAAGGGGGAAAGGAGAAGATTAATTGTGTGTCGTCTGCATAGCAATGATAGGAGAGACCATGTGAGGTTATGACAGAGCCAAGTGACTTGGTGTATAGCAAGAATAGGAGAGGGCCTAGAACAGAGCCCTGGGG
This sequence comes from Oncorhynchus nerka, assembly GCF_034236695.1. Classification (NCBI taxonomy): domain Eukaryota; kingdom Metazoa; phylum Chordata; class Actinopteri; order Salmoniformes; family Salmonidae; genus Oncorhynchus; species Oncorhynchus nerka. The sequence goes on along the minus strand of NC_088397.1, from coordinate 97,914,328 downwards.
GACACCAGTGGTGAGAGCACGTGGTGTGGAGACGGATTCTCGCCACGCCACCTGGTAGGAGCGACCTGTCAGGTAGGACGCAATCCAAGCGTGGGCCGCGCCGGAGATGCCCAACTCGGAGAGGGTGGAGAGGAGGATCTGATGGTTCACAGTATCGAAGGCAGCCGATAGGTCTAGAAGGATGAGAGCAGAGGAGAGAGAGTTAGCTTTAGCAGTGCGGAGCGCCTCCGTGATACAGAGAAGAGCAGTCTCAGTTGAATGACTAGTCTTGAAACCTGACTGATTTGGATCAAGAAGGTCATTCTGAGAGAGATAGCGGGAGAGCTGGCCAAGGACGGCACGTTCAAGAGTTTTGGAGAGAAAAGAAAGAAGGGATACTGGTCTGTAGTTGTTGACATCGGAGGGATCGAGTGTAGGTTTTTTCAGAAGGGGTGCAACTCTCGCTCTCTTGAAGACGGAAGGGACGTAGCCAGCGGTCAGGGATGAGTTGATGAGCGAGGTGAGGTAAGGGAGAAGGTCTCCGGAAATGGTCTGGAGAAGAGAGGAGGGGATAGGGTCAAGCGGGCAGGTTGTTGGGCGGCCGGCCGTCACAAGACGCGAGATTTCATCTGGAGAGGGGGGAGAAAGAGGTCAGAGCACAGGGTAGGGCAGTGTGAGCAGAACCAGCGGTGTCGTTTGACTTAGCAAACGAGGATCGGATGTCGTCGACCTTCTTTTCAAAATGGTTGACGAAGTCATCTGCAGAGAGGGAGGAGGGGGGAGGGGAGGAGGATTCAGGAGGGAGGAGAAGGTTGCAAAGAGCTTCCTAGGGTTAGAGGCAGATGCTTGGAATTTAGAGTGGTAGAAAGTGGCTTTAGCAGCAGAGAGAGAAGAGGAAAATGTAGAGAGGAGGGAGTGAAAGGATGTCAGGTCCGCAGGGAGGCGAGGGTTTTCCTCCATTTCCGCCGGCTGCCCGGAGCCCTGTTCTGTGAGCTCGCAATGAGTCGTTGAGCCACGGAGCGGGAGGGGAGGACCGAGCCGGCCTGGAGGATAGGGGACATAGAGAGTCAAAGGATGCAGAAAGGGAGGAGAGGAGGGTTGAGGAGGCAGAATCAGGAGATAGGTTGGAGAAGGTTTGAGCAGAGGGAAGAGATGATAGGATGGAAGAGGAGAGAGTAGCGGGGGAGAGAGAGCGAAGGTTGGGATGGCGCGATACCATCCGAGTAGGGGCAGTGTGGGAAGTGTTGGATGAGAGCGAGAGGAGTTGCAATGAGGTTAGTGGAAGAACAGCATCTAGTAAAGATGAGGTCGAGCGTATTTCCTGCCTAAATTAATCAGTCCAAGGCCGTAGCTGATTTTCAATTCAGACGGAGTCTCTAAAAACAACCGTGCTATCTATGTTCAGGAAGTTACCCTCTGTGTCAAACCAGCCCTACGGTATCGTTTAATTGGTGTATAGTTGCACGATTTCCCAGTGACTGTACCATTTAGGCCTGGGAACGAGGATGTTGACTTTAAACCACGAGTCAATGAGGGTTATCTGTCACGGGCCAGGACTGAAATCCCATCACTTGTTTTAGGGATTTCATGTTGATTTCAAATCGCAGAGGACAAGTAGGACCTGCTGTTGTTGTGGATAGTGTTCAGTGATAATGTACTGTGTAAATATGTGATAATGACAGGGATAATGTAGAGTTAGGGTGACCTGACTAAACAGTGTTTTCTGTTTTCTTGCAGAGTGGAGGACAAGAGAGACCTGCTGCTGTTTTTCAGGACCCTCAGGAGGTTCTCTGACAGATGTGAAGACAGACGTAGAACATTCCAGCACTTCCAGGTAGGACTTTACTTAGTCCTTTTTTACTGCTCGTATAGATCACACCTGCCTCAAGGTATCGTCTTCCAGTCCAGGTATGACTGCCGTTAAACACTCCCCTAGTTGTTGTCACAATGGGCCGGTCCATCTGGTGTATCCTGCATAAACACTCCCCTAGTTGTTGTCACATTGGGCCGGTCCATCTGGTGTAACCTGCATAAACACTCCCCTAGTTGTTGTCACAATGGGCCGGTCCATCTGGTGTAACCTGCATAAACACTCCCCTAGTTGTTGTCACAATGGGCCGGTCCATCTGGTGTAACCTGCATAAACACTCCCCTAGTTGTTGTCACAATGGGCCGGTCCATCTGGTGTAACCTGCATAAACACTCCCCTAGTTGTTGTCACAATGGGCCGGTCCATCTGGTGTATCCTGCATAAACACTTCCCTAGTTGTTGTCACAATGGGCCGGTCCATCTGGTGTATCCTGCATAAACACGTTCAAGCTGCAAGGTTACAGCAGAATCCCACTACAACAATTTAGTCAGACTAGAAACGCGTATCCGTGAATGCTGAAGCCAGACACTCAAATGTTCAAATTGAAGATGATAGAGAATGTGTTGAAGGTGATAGAGAATGTGTTGAAGATGATAGAGAATGTGTTGAAGGTGATAGAGAATGTGTTGAAGATGATACAGCATGTGTTGAAGGTGATAGAGAATGTGTTGATAGAGAATGTGTTTGAAGATGATAGAGAATGTGTTTGAAGGTGATAGAGAATGTGTTGAAGTTGATAGAGAATGTGTTGAAGGTGATAGAGAATGTGTTGAAGGTGATAGAGAATGTGTTGAAGGTGATAGAGAATGTGTTGAAGGTGATAGATGTGTTGAAGGTGATAGAGAATGTGTTGAAGATGATAGAGAATGTGTTGAAGGTGATAGAGAATGTGTTGAAGGTGATAGAGAATGTGTTGAAGATGATAGAGAATGTGTTGAAGATGATAGAGAATGTGTTGAAGATGATTGAAGATGATAGAGAATGTGTTGAAGATGATAGAGAATGTGGTTGAAGATGATAGAGAATGTGTTGAAGGCAACACCTTCACCATTGGCCACCTTTTGAATACGCACAACCAGTATCTGAACGTTCGATATCCCAGTGAGTCCCAAGGGAATATCTGACAAGGAAAAGAAGGGAAAAAAAACCTGAGTTTGGAAGTGTAGAAAATCTAGGAATGTTAAGTGTTGGTCTCCTGACCCTGCCTGGTAGTTACAGAGCCTGTTCCAACAAAGAAGGATGGTTTAGACTGGTTTACGCATCTATCTTTCTATCGTCAACATTTTGAACTTAAACTTTTAACCTCCCAATACACATAAAGACAGGAAATTTGACTGAGCAGTCGTTTCCACCGTCGTTCGTCCTCCGACTTCGACAGAGAAACAGTCGACTTCTGTGTTTTCGTCCGAACACTTCTTGGGTGGGAAGTGAGATGGTTGCTTCCTGCTGATATCGCTCTGTTCCTAGACGTTATCTGATCGATGATTTACTGTGATAGTGTTCAAGAATGGTTCACAGCTGGATCGTCAAACCTTAGCCAACCTGTCAAGCTGACAGATGAGCAGTAGTCTCACAGTCCTCCCGACTTCACACCGTACCCTCCTCCCGACTTCACACCGTACCCTCCTCCCGACTTCACACCGTACCCTCCTCCAGACTTCACTCCGTACCCTCCTCCCGACTTCACACAGTACCCTCCTCCCGACTTCACACAGTACCCTCCTCCCGACTTCACACCGTACCCTCCTCCCGACTTCACACCGTACCCTCCTCCCGACTTCACACCGTACCCTCCTCCCGACTTCACACCGTACCCTCCTCCAGACTTCACACCGTACCCTCCTCCAGACTTCACACTGTACCCTCCTCCCGACTTCACACTGTACCCTCCTCCAGACTTCACACCGTACCCTCCTCCAGACTTCACACCGTACCCTCCTCCCGACTTCACACCGTACCCTCCTCCCGACTTCACACCGTACCCTCCTCCAGACTTCACACCGTACCCTCCTCCCGACTTCACACCGTACCCTCCTCCCGACTTCACACCGTACCCTCCTCCCGACTTCACACCCTCCTCCAGACTTCACACCGTACCCTCCTCCAGACTTAGATGAGCACCGTAAAGCCTCCTCCCGACTTCACACCTGACTTGGATGCCTCCTTGGACTGCCACCGTAAAGCCTCCTTGGACTTCACACCGTAATCCTGACTTCAACCTGGTTGGACCCTGGTCCAGACCTTCACACCTGGTATGCCTGGTTGGATGCCTGTAATGCCTGTTTACCAGACCTGGTTGGACCTGGTTGGACCCTCCTCCAGACTTCAGTACCTGTTTACCCTAAAGCCTCCAGACTTCCACCTGGTTGCCTTTCCAGACTTCACAGTAAAGCCTCCTCCAGTAAAGCTTCACACCGTAAAGCCTGGTCCCTGTACACCTCCTCCAGACTGGTCCTGTAAACCTGGTACCCTCCTCCAAACTTCACACCGTACCCTCCTCCAGACTTCACACCGCCTGGTCCTCCCGACTTCACACTGTACCCTCCTCAGACGACTATCACACATGTGACCCTCCTCCAGACTTCACACCGTTCTCAGCACATGACTAGTCACCATTTCCCTCCTCCCTGTTCTTCACACCGTGACCCTCCTCCCGCATTTCACACCCTCTACACACTGTTCTATTCAGCACATGTGACTAGTCAGCATTTCCCGACTTCACACCTGTTCTATTCCTCCAGACTTCACACCGTCACTGCTCCTCCCTGTTCTATTCACACCGTATGTGACCAGTCCCGCATTTCACACCTACACCTCCTATTCAGCACCGTACCCTCCATCCACTGACTTCACACCTGTTCTATTCCACATGTGACTTCACACTGTACCGTCTTTTGAGAATCAGGCTTGACTGGAGAAAAGTAGGAGTCCAGGTTAGATGAGCAGTAAAGCCTGGTTGGATGCCTGTAAAGCCTGGTTGGATGCCTGGTTGGATGCCTGTAAAGCCTGGTTGGATGCCTGGTTAGATGCCAGTAATGCCTGTTTACTAGTAAAGCCTGGTTGGATGCCTGGTTGGATGCCTGTAAAGCCTGGTTGGATGCCTGGTTGGATGCCTGTAATGCCTGTTTACCAGTAAAGCCTGGTTGGATGCCTGGTTGGATGCCTGGTTAGATGCCAGTAATGCCTGTTTACTAGTAAAGCCTGGTTGGGTTCCTGTAAAGCCTGGTTGCCTTTAAAGCCTGGTTGCCAGTAAAGCCTGGTTGCCTGTAAAGCCTGGTTGCCTGTAAAGCCTGGTTGCCTGTAAAGCCTGGTTGCCTGTAAAGCCTGGTTGGGTGCCTGTAAAGCCTGGTTGGGTGCCTGTAAAGCCTGGTTGGGTGCCTGTAAAGCCTGGTTGCCTGTAAAGCCTGGTTGCCAGTCAGCATTTCACTGTAAGCTCTACACCTGTTCTATTCAGCACATGTGACTAGTCAGCATTTCACTGCTCTACACCTGTTCTATTCAGCACATGTGACTAGTCAGCATTTCACTGCTCTACACCTGTTCTATTCAGCACATGTGACTAGTCAGCATTTCACTGCTCTACACCTGTTCTATTCAGCACATGTGACCAGTCAGCATTTCACTGCTCTACACCTGTTCTATTCAGCACGTGACTAGTCAGCATTTCACTGATCCGATCAACAGGCTCTGTGGCGATTTATTACTGTGATCAATAATGTGATCGATGAAGTTGTGAACGTGATCCGATCAACAGGCTCTGTGGCGATTTATTACTGTGATCAATAATGTGATCGATGAAGTTGTGAACGTGATCCGATCAATAGGCTCTGTGGCGATTTATTACTGTGATCAATAATGTGATCGATGAAGTTGTGAACGTGATCCAATCAACAGGTTCTGTTCCCCTCTGGCTGTTCAACACGTGATCCAATCAACAGGTTCTGTTCCCCTCTGGCTGTTCAATACGTGATCCAATCAACAGGTTCTGTTCCCCTCTGGCTGTTCAATACGTGATCCAATCAACAGGTTCTGTTCCCCTCTGGCTGTTCAATACGTGATCCAATCAACAGGTTCTGTTCCCCTCTGGCTGTTCAATACGTGATCCAATCAACAGGTTCTGTTCCCCTCTGGCTGTTCAATACGTGATCCAATCAACAGGTTCTGTTCCCCTCTGGCTGTTCAATACGTGATCCAATCAACAGGTTCTGTTCCCCTCTGGCTGTTCAATACGTGATCCAATCAACAGGTTCTGTTCCCTCTGGCTGTTCAATACGTGATCCAATCAACAGGTTCTGTTCCCCTCTGGCTGTTCAATACGTGATCCAATCAACAGGTTCTGTTCCCCTCTGGCTGTTCAATACGTGATCCAATCAACAGGTTCTGTTCCCCTCTGGCTGTTCAATACGTCAATATAGATGCATTTGCGACACTGCTAAATAACCCAACTGTTACCATATCTGTTATATACCGAACAAAAATATAAACGCAACATGAAACATTTTCAACTGTTTTACTGAGTTACAGTTCATATGAGGAAATCGGTCAATTGAAATAAGTTTATTAGGCCCTAACCTATAGATTTCACATGACTGGGCAGGAGCGCAGCCATTGGTGGGCCTGGGAGGGCATAGAACCACCCACTGGGGAGCCAAGCCAAGCTAAGCCAATCAGAATGAGTTTTTCCGCACAAAAGGGCTTTATTATAGACAGAAATACTCCTCAGGTGGCTGGATTATTTTGGCAAGGGAGAAATGCTCACTAACAGGAATGTAAGCAAATTGTGTGCAAAATTTCAGAGAAAGAAAGTGTTTGTGAGTATGGAAAATGTTGTTCAGTGTATAAAGACAATGGTGTCCTATAAGAAAAGCACTAATATCTGATGATATACACAAATGACTGGTGATTGGATGATAGAAATTGATGATAAAATGATTGTGGGGGCTGTCTTGTTATAGACTTCAGTGCAGCTTTTGACATTATCGATCCTAGTCTGTTGCTGGAAAAATGTGTTATGGCTTTACACCCCCTTCTATAATGTGGGTAGAGTGAGTTACCTGTCTAACAGAACACAGAGGGTGTTCTAGAATGGAAGCCTCTCAAAATAAAGGGTTACCTGTCTAACAGAACACAGAGGGTGTTCTAGAATGGAAGCCTCTCAAAATAAAGGGTTACCTGTCTAACAGAACACAGAGGGTGTTCTAGAATGGAAGCCTCTCAAAATAAAGGGTTACCTGTCTAACAGAACACAGAGGGTGTTCTAGAATGGAAGCCTCTCAAAATAAAGGGTTACCTGTCTAACAGAACACAGAGGGTGTTCTAGAATGGAAGCCTCTCAAAATAAAGGGTTACCTGTCTAACAGAACACAGAGGGTGTTCTAGAATGGAAGCCTCTCAAAATAAAGGGTTACCTGTCTAACAGAACACAGAGGGTGTTCTAGAATGGAAGCCTCTCAAAATAAAGGGTTACCTGTCTAACAGAACACAGAGGGTGTTCTAGAATGGAAGCCTCTCAAAATAAAGGGTTACCTGTCTAACAGAACACAGAGGGTGTTCTAGAATGGAAGCCTCTCAAAATAAAGGGTTACCTGTCTAACAGAACACAGAGGGTGTTCTAGAATGGAAGCCTCTCAAAATAAAGGGTTACCTGTCTAACAGAACATGGAAGCCTCTCCAACAAAATCCAGGTAGAATCAGGAATTCCCCGGAGTACACACTATACACACACATACACATGGATTTAGTACTGTAGATATGTGGTAGTGGTAGAGTAGGGGCCTGAGGGCACACCGTGTGTTGGCAATTTATTGTAATGTTTTTAACATTTGTATGAACTGCCTTAATTTGGCTGGACACCAGGAACTAATGGGGATACATAATAAACCCCAGGAAGAGTAGCTGCTGCCTTGACAGGCACTAATGGGGATCCATAATAAACCCCAGGAAGAGTAGCTGCTGCCTTGACAGGAACTAATGGGAATCCATAATAAACCCCAGGAAGAGTAGCTGCTGCCTTGGCAGGAACTAATGGGGATCCATATTAAACCCCAGGAAGAGTAGCTGCTGCCTTGGCAGGAACTAATGAGGATCCATAATAAACCCCAGGAAGAGTAGCTGCTGCCTTGACAGGAACTAATTGGGATCCATAATGAATACAAATATACCCATTATATCACTTGTATATACACTGAGTGTATATTAAATCACCTTCCTAATATTGAGTTGAACCACCCCACTTGGGGATGGACTCTGTAAGGTGTCCAAAGCGTTCCACAGGGATGCTGGCCCATGTTGAATCCAGTGCTTCCCACAGTTGTGTCAAGTTGGTTGGATGTCCTTTGGGTGGTGGACCATTCTTGATACACACGGGAAACTGTTGAGTGTGAAAAAACCCAGCAGCGTTGCAGTTCTTGACACAAACCGGTGTCCCTGGCACCTACTACCACACCCTGTTCAAAGGCACTTAAAGTTGTTCTCTTGCCCGTTCACCTTCTGAATGGCACACAATCCATGTCTCAGTTGTCTCAAGGCTTAAAAATCCTTCTTTAACCAGGTCTCCTCCCCTTTAACCAGGTCTCCTCCCCTTTAACCAGGTCTCCTCCCCTTTAACCAGGTCTCCTCCCCTTTAACCAGGTCTCCTCCCCTTTATCTACACTGATTTTGAAGTGGATTTAACAAGTGACATCCATTAAGGGATCATATCTTTCACCTGGTCAGTCTGTCATGGAAAGAGCAGGCGTTCTTAATGTTTTGTCCATTCAGTGTCCCATAACTACTACGTGAAATAGTCTGATCCTAATCCTATACAGTAGGATCCAGTCATTTGGGGATCATATCTTTCACCTGGTCAGTCTGTCATGGAAAGAGCAGGCGTTCTTAATGTTTTGTCCAAATAGTCTGATCCTAATCCTACACAGTAGGATCCAGTCATTTACCTTCACTTCTGGCTGGTAGGCTGGCAGGTCATTTACGATTGTTCCCATATTGGCTGGTAGATGATTAATGATTTTGAAGTGTGTGGGTGTGTGTGCGTGTGGGTGTGTGTGTACGTGTGCGTATGTGTGTGTGTGCGTGTGCGTGAGAGAGAGATCTGCAAGCATGTTTTATATCAAGATGGTAAAGGACTCTAATGAAAGATCTGAAATCCAAACTGCATATGGAAACCATTCTCCTACTGGAGGATGTAGCGGTCGTGTTGCCAAGTTGGCTGGTCTGCAGGAACAACATTAACCCAGTTTCTCCACATGTGCTGAAACCCGTAGATATTTGCTTCTCTTGCAGTTAACAGTTTGTTGTTTTATTTTTGACAAATATATATTTTTTAGTTTTGTTGTTGTTTCTTTGACTTTCATGGATACGTCAAAGCAGAGTTTAATTTAATTTGTATTAAAATATTTTTAAAATCAGCTGGTCTTACACACTAAAAAGGAAAAAAAAGTCGACATCATATTTGTTTATTTACATAAGTAACAATTCCTAAAATGAGTCATTATGATTGAAAGGAAAGGACTTAATACCTCCTCTCATTTGACCATTTTTAATATCAAAAGAAAATAATATCAAAAGAAAATAATATCTCCTCATTTGACCATTTTTAATCTCAAAGCTTACGATGTTGTGAGCACAGGCACATTTAGTTTCACATCACTATATACGTATTTCAAAGATATATATTTTCTCATCAACTTCTACTTGAGTTGTTAAGTTAGGAACCAGTTTACATGAAAGTAATTCACAGAATTCGGAGGAAAGCCAAAAGCTTTGACTCAACGTTTAAAAAAAAAAAAAAAAGTCAAACACAAACGCAAAACCAAACATCCAAAGAAAAGGTTTTTTACAAACTTACAAAGTCTTCCCTTGGCTGATTTGGTCTTGGAACATAACTTGAACAAATACAAAATGTAAAATAACCTTTTTTTATAAATCAGAAAACAAGCGATCCGCTGAAAGCCTTGTAGTCAACGTTGGCCTAGCTTGCTAAAGTGAGATTACTAACACATCAATCCCAGCCGCTAGTCTTCTGAAAGAGACCGAGAAAGACACAACTTTACAGAAGAACATTCACAAATGGAATGTAAAATGGTGTAGATTCGTCTTGTCTTTGTCAAAGTAGAATAAGGAATCGTGTTGGATCTATTCACTACATGGCTGTCTATCCGCAACGTTCATAATAACATTTCCTCTGACTGTTATACGCCCCTGTAGAAGTCTTTCTATTGAAACCAGGAGGTCCCAATGACGTCAGAACAGAAGACCTTTTTTTCCCCTCCAAGGGAGTTTAGTCTGTCTAGCGGTACTGTCCGACGGGGAGAGACTTGAGGCAGGTGAAGCTGTCGGGGTACTTGGACAGCAGCACTGGGTTCCCATCCAACCTCACCTCCATCAGGTTGGGTCTGATATAGTACGTGTTGTTGCCCTTGCAGAACGTCTCGGAGCTGATATCCGTGATGTTGTTGTTCTGTGTGGTAGAGAGAAGATGGAAGACCAAAGTTAGAATCATGATTACTCTCATGACCCTCCGATGGCGCCAGCAAAAACTATTTGGGTCAAGCTGTCGGGATTGGAGTCGCAGTCGGGGTTGGAGTCGCAGTCTGGGTTGGAGTCGCAGTCTGGGTTGGAGTCGCAGTCGGGATTGGAGTCGCAGTCGGGATTGGAGTCGCAGTCGGGATTGGAGTCGCAGTCGGGATTGGAGTCGCAGTCGGGGTTGGAGTCGCAGTCTGGGTTGGAGTTGGGATTGGAGTCGGGGTCGGGGTTGGAGTCGCAGTCGGGATTGTAGTCGCAGTCGGGGTTGGAGTCGCAGTCGGGGTTGGAGTCGCAGTCGGGGTTGGAGTCGCAGTCGGGGTTGGAGTCGCAGTCGGGGTTGGAGTCGCAGTCGGGGTTGGAGTCGCAGTCGGGGTTGGAGTCGCAGTCGGGGTTGGAGTCGGGATTGGAGTCACAGTCGGGGTTGAGTCGCAGTCGGGGTTGGAGTCGCAGTCGGGGTTGGAGTCGCAGTCGGGTTTCGAGTCGCACAATTCTGGGAACTTTCCCAAAGTTCTCGTGTTTATCAGAAATCCCATTTCGGAGGATTCCCGTCGAAATCACGAGGACGTAAGTAGAGAGGGACTCCTCCCAATTTCGTTAAGCAGAAGTCAAGACCGTCATCGCTGCGTGGTACCGACCTGCAGATGGACAATGCGAACGCTCTGCGGGATCACTGGTACAGCTTCCAGCGCATTGTCTCCCAGAAACAGGTTGATCAGCTTCTCCAGTTTCTGCATGGTGGAAACAACGACACCAAAATAAACAGCATACAGTGCCTTGTAAAAGTATAAGTGGATTTCGTCACGTTATTGTGTTACAAAGTGGGATTAAAATGGATTTAATTGTAACGATCTACACTAAATATTCTGTAATGTCAAAGTGGGAGAAGTGGATGTGGATTTTTTTTCTTCTCTAAAAATAAATAACAAATGGATAACTAAATATAGTAAGTATTCAGTTTTCAGACAATCCTAAATTAGTTCAGGAGAAAAATGTGACTTAACAAATCACATCATAATAAATGACATGAAGTCATTGTGTGAAATAGTAGGGTTGACTTGATTTTTTTTTTTTGAATGACTAACCCTTCCTCTGTCCACCATACATACAACATCTATAAGGTCCCTCAGTCAAGTAGTGAATTTCAAGCACAGATTCAACTACAAAGACCAGGAAGCTTTTCGAAAGCCTCATAAAGAAGGGTAGTGATTGGTAGATGGGGGGGTGGATCAGACATTGTATATCTATTTAAGCACGGCCAAGTTAATAATTGTTAAACCACCTAGAAACATCAAAGGTACCGTCGACCTTCTGAACTGAGCTGCAGGACAGGAAGGTGACCACTCAGGGAGGTCACCATGAGGCCATTTGAGGATTTTAAAACCGCTGCAAATCAATGGCTGTGATGGGAGAACTGAGGATGGATCAACAACATTGTAGTGACTCCACAATAATGACTTAGTAATGATACAAATACACAGAAAGAAATATTCCAAAACATGCAACAAGGCACTAAAGTATACTGGGAAAAAAACACACAGCAAAGGAATACCGTTTTTTGGCCTAAAAGCAAAGCCTCCACATCACTGAGTAACTGCCTGTTTAATTTCAAGCATGGTGGTGGCTGCATCATGGGATGGGTATGCTTGCCATCGGCAAGGACTAGGGAGTTTTTCAGGATAAAAATAAATGAGATTGGGCTAAGTACAGCCAAAATCCTATAGGAAAACCTGCTTCAGTCTTCTTTACACCAGCGTCTGTGAGAGGAATTCAACTTTCAGGGGTACAATAACCAACAACTAGGCCAAATCTACCCTGGAGTTGCTTACCCAGAAGACGTTGAATGTTCCTGATTGGCCAAGTTTGTTTTGACTTAAATCGGCTTGAAAATCTATGGCAAGACCGTCTAGCCATGATCCCCCATCATCTTGAAAGAGCTTGGAAGAATTGTGAAAAGAATGATGGTCAAATATGTCACAATCCAGACTAACCCAAGAAGACAGCTGCAGTCAATGCCATTGACTCATGGAGCTGAGTACATATGCAGCCACTGTTTTTTGTTATAAAATGTTTTATATATATATATATACTGTATAAATTATATATATATATAAAAATATATATATATATGTGTATATATATACTGTATAAATTATATATATATAAAAAAATATATATATATGTGTATATATATACTGTATAAATTATATATATATTAAAAATATATATATATATTTCTTCAGACTTTGACTACAGAGTATTTTGTGCAGATTGTTGGCAAAAAAATGGCAATTCGCAGAATTTGAATCCCAACCTGTAATACAAAAAACAGGTGAAGAAATCCAAGGGGTGGGGGGGGGGGTTTGTCCTGGCAAAGCTCAAATCAGCCACCGAATGTGCCTCAGTCAAGCACCTAAGGTACATAGACATTATCACGCAATGTTTTGAACATTGTCAAGCCTGACGAAGACCTATCGGGGTGAAATAAATGCATTCAATTAAAGCAGCCAGGAATCTATTTGTATTTCATGTCCTTTCATTGTACCTTGAAGGCGTTGGCCTTGACCCCTTTGGTTTTGAGCCGGTTGTGGTTGGCGTTGAAGGTGGTGAGCTTGACGGGCAGCATGGGTAGCTTGACAAGTTGGTTCTCAGCCAAATTGAGTTCCTCCAGCAGGGTCAGCTTAGAGAACGCTCCTTCCTCAATCTCCGAGATCAGGTTCCCCGTTAGGTCGATTCTCTTCAGAGTCACTGAGGAAGAAACATCCCCCCCCCCAAAAAAACCTAGAATTATAATGTAAGTTAGATCTGATTTTTACTCAAACTATATTTAGAATAAACCCACGTCAGGTGGATTCTCTTCAGAGTCATAATGAATTGGAACTTAATTGTCCCTTTTGGAGGCTACAAACTGCAGTATTGTTATTTTCTGTAGCACAACACTAAGCTATAGGCCGAGCTCTCATAGATCAAGTGAGTTACGCAATATTTAGATTTGTTCTGCCCACACGCCAGACACATGAAGGATTTGGCCGTCTTCCTTCTGACAGTTAGGCCGTTTAAACTTCTGTGTTCTAAACCGTCTTCCTTCTGACAGTTAGGCCTTTTAAACTTCTGTGTTCTAAACCGTCTTCCTTCTGACAGTTAGGCCTTTTAAACTTCTGTGTTCTAAACCGTCTTCCTTCTGACAGTTAGGCCTTTTAAACTTCTGCGTTCTAATGACAGTTAGGCCTTTTAAACTTCTGCGTTCTAAACCGTCTTCCTTCTGACAGTTAGGCCTTTTAAACTTCTGCGTTCTAAACCGTCTTCCTTCTGACAGTTAGGCCTTTTAAACTTCTGCGTTCTAAACCGTCTTCCTTCTGACAGTTAGGCCTTTTAAACTTCTGTGTTCTAAATCGTCTTCCTTCTGACAGTTAGGCCTTTTAAACTTGTGCGTTCTAAACCGTCTTCCTTCTGACAGTTAGGCCTTTTAAACTTCTGCGTTCTAAACCGTCTTCCTTCTGACAGTTAGGCCTTTTAAACTTCTGCGTTCTAAACCGTCTTCCTTCTGACAGTTAGGCCTTTTAAACTTCTGTGTTCTAAACCGTCTTCCTTCTGACAGTTAGGCCTTTTAAACTTCTGTGTTCTAAATCGTCTTCCTTCTGACAGTTAGGCCTTTTAAACTTCTGCGTTCTAATGACAGTTAGGCCTTTTAAACTTCTGCGTTCTAAATGTCTTCCTTCTGACAGTTAGGCCTTTTAAAATTCTGCGTTCTAAATGTCAAGACAAGATGGAGACCTGGAAGAGTTTGCCCCAAAAAAATTACATCTCATCAGCTTTTAAATCTAGCTGTGTTTTTACTTATATCAGTGGAGGGCCGGGCCTGGAGGGGGTTCTGGAGGGGGGTCTGGAGGGGCCCGCATAACATCCACTAATATAGCCAACTAAAGGGACCATTTATATATCCACCATATGTCTACAGACCCTCCGAAAATGTCCATCTTTTATCTTTATTTCTTCATTTCCTGAATGAATTTTCCTTAACATGGTTGTCTTCCAGCTAGTGTATTAGGGAGACTGTGTGAAAAATGTTTGAGAAGACAGCAAGCCAAAGGAAACCTGAAGGCCAGAATCACCTAGCAAAGTACTGTACATTTTCCCAAAGATCCCAGGTTTCTATCCCAGTTGAAGTGGTATCTGGATTCTCAAGGTGTAATGAGCAGGCAGGAAATTAGGAATCAACTAGGAATCATTTAACCCGGGATATCTGGAGAACCCAAGTTTCCCTGATGTTCATCCCCCCCCTACCGATATCTGGAGAACCCAAGTTTCCCTGGATGTTCATCCCCCCCCTACCGATATCTGGAGAACCCAAGTTTCCCTGGATGTTCATCCCCCCCCCTACCGATATCTGGAGAACCCAAGTTTCCCTGGATGTTCATCCCCCCTACCGATATCTGGAGAACCCAAGTTTCCCTGGATGTTCATCCCCCTACCGATATCTGGAGAACCCAAGTTTCCCTGGATGTTCATCCCCCTACCGATATCTGGAGAACCCAAGTTTCCCTGGATGTTCATCCCCCTACCGATATCTGGAGAACCCAAGTTTCCTGGATGTTCATCCCCCTACCGATATCTGGAGAACCCAAGTTTCCCTGGATGTTCATCCCCCTACCGATATCTGGAGAACCCAAGTTTCCCTGGATGTTCATCCCCCTACCGATATCTGGAGAACCCAAGTTTCCTGGATGTTCATCCCCCTACCGATATCTGGAGAACCCAAGTTTCCCTGGATGTTCATCCCCCTACCGATATCTGGAGAACCCAAGTTTCCCTGGATGTTCATCCCCCTACCGATATCTGGAGAACCCAAGTTTCCTGGATGTTCATCCCCCTACCGATATCTGGAGAACCCAAGTTTCCCTGGATGTTCATCCCCCTACCGATATCTGGAGAACCCAAGTTTCCCTGGATGTTCATCCCCCTACCGATATCTGGAGAACCCAAGTTTCCCTGGATGTTCATCCCCCTACCGATATCTGGAGAACCCAAGTTTCCTGGATGTTCATCCCCCCTACCGATATCTGGAGAACCCATGTTCATCCCCCTACCGTTTCCCTGGATGTTCATCCCCCCTACCGATATCTGGAGAACCCAAGTTTCCCTGGATGTTCATCCCCCTACCGATATCTGGAGAACCCAAGTTTCCCTGGATGTTCATCCCCCCTACCGATATCTGGAGAACCCAAGTTTCCTGGATGTTCATCCCCCTACCGATATCTGGAGAACCCAAGTTTCCCTGGATGTTCATCCCCCTACCGATATCTGGAGAACCCAAGTTTCCCTGGATGTTCATCCCCCTACCGATATCTGGAGAACCCAAGTTTCCCTGGATGTTCATCCCCCTACCGATATCTGGAGAACCCAAGTTTCCCTGGATGTTCATCCCCCTACCGATATCTGGAGAACCCAAGTTTCCTGGATGTTCATCCCCCTACCGATATCTGGAGAACCCAAGTTTCCCTGGATGTTCATCCCCCCCTACCGATATCTGGAGAACCCAAGTTTCCCTGGATGTTCATCCCCCCTACCGATATCTGGAGAACCCAAGTTTCCCTGGATGTTCATCCCCCTACCGATATCTGGAGAACCCAAGTTTCCTGGATGTTCATCCCCCTACCGATATCTGGAGAACCCAAGTTTCCCTGGATGTTCATCCCCCCTACCGATATCTGGAGAACCCAAGTTTCCCTGGATGTTCATCCCCCTACCGATATCTGGAGAACCCAAGTTTCCCTGGATGTTCATCCCCCTACCGATATCTGGAGAACCCAAGTTTCCCTGGATGTTCATCCCCCTGGAGAACCCAAGTTTCCCTGGACCCCCCTACCGATATCTGGAGAACCCAAGTTTCCCTGGATGTTCATCCCCCTACCGATATCTGGAGAACCCAAGTTTCCCTGGATGTTCATCCCCCTACCGATATCTGGAGAACCCAAGTTTCCCTGGATGTTCATCCCCCTACCGATATCTGGAGAACCCAAGTTTCCATCCCCCTGGATGTTCATCCCCCCCTACCGATATCTGGAGAACCCAAGTTTCCCTGGATGTTCATCCCCCTACCGATATCTGGAGAACCCAAGTTTCCCTGGATGTTCATCCCCCCTACCGATATCTGGAGAACCCAAGTTTCCCTGGATGTTCATCCCCCTACCGATATCTGGAGAACCCAAGTTTCCCTGGATGTTCATCCCCCTACCGATATCTGGAGAACCCAAGTTTCCCTGGATGTTCATCCCCCCTACCGATATCTGGAGAACCCAAGTTTCCCTGGATGTTCATCCCCCCTACCGATATCTGGAGAACCCAAGTTTCCCTGGATCTTGTTCATCCCCCTATAGCGATATCTGGAGAACCCAAGTTTCCTGGGCATGTTCATCCCCCAGTATCTGGAGAACAACTTCCCCCCTCACAGTTTCCAGGATGTTCATCCCCCTACCGATATCTGGAGAACCCAAGTTTCCTGGATGTTCATCCCCCTACCGATATTTTAACCCAAGTTTATTTGATTTTTATCCCCCTAGATATCTGGAGAACCCAAGCCCCCTATATCCCCCTACCGATATCTGGAGAACCCATATTTCCCTGGATGTTCATCCCCCTAGAATATCTGGAGAACCCATGTTTATTGGATTTCATCCCCCTACCGATATCTGGAGAACCTATGGTTGTCTAAACTGTTTACATGGTGATCTTCTTGATCTTGTTATAACAACGCGGGTAGGCAGTCTCCTTGGGCAGGGTGGGCACAGCAGTCATCTCAGGAACAACTTCCTCACAGTACACAGAGCCGGTCAGACACACACACAGCAGGCATGTGGGCAGCTCTGGAGACACAGAATTCATTTTAATTGTTTATTTGATTTTTATTTAGATGTCTCAAGCCTTATAGCCTCAAGCCTATAAGTAAGGCACCATATTATCTTTCTCTCTTTTTATAGAATACTTCTGAAATGATTTATTCATTTACAATAGCACTGGCTATGGTTGTCTAAACTGTCCACATGTATGGTGTGTTAGTTTAACAACGTGGTCAATGCTACTCTAGAAGCCAAGTCCTGGTAGCCCAGATATCATGGCTCTAGAAGCCAAGTCCTGGTAGCCCAGATATCATGGCTCTAGAAGCCAAGTCCTGGTAGCCCAGATATCATGGCTCTAGAAGCCAAGTCCTGGTAGCCCAGATATCATGGCTCTAGAAGCCAAGTCCTGGTAGCCCAGATATCATGGCTCTAGAAGCCAAGTCCTGGTAGCCCAGATATCATGGCTCTAGAAGCCAAGTCCTGGTAGCCCAGATATCATGGCTCTAGAAGCCAAGTCCTGGTAGCCCAGATATCATGGCTCTAGAAGCCAAGTCCTGGTAGCCCAGATATCATGGCTCTAGAAGCCAAGTCTTGGTAGCCCAGATATCATGGCTCTAGAAGCCAAGTCCTGGTAGCCCAGATATCATGGCTCTAGAAGCCAAGTCCTGGTAGCCCAGATATCATGGCTCTAGAAGCCAAGTCCTGGTAGCCCAGATATCATGGCTCTAGAAGCCAAGTCCTGGTAGCCCAGATATCATGGCTCTAGAAGCTAAGTCCTGGTAGCCCAGATATCATGGCTCTAGAAGCCAAGTCCTGGTAGCCCAGATATCATGGCTCTAGAAGCCAAGTCCTGGTAGCCCAGATATCATGGCTCTAGAAGCCAAGTCCTGGTAGCCCAGATATCATGGCTCTAGAAGCCAAGTCCTGGTAGCCCAGATATCATGGCTCTAGAAGCCAAGTCCTGGTAGCCCAGATATCATGGCTCTAGAAGCCAAGTCCTGGTAGCCCAGATATCATGGCTCTAGAAGCCAAGTCTTGGTAGCCCAGATATCATGGCTCTAGAAGCCAAGTCCTGGTAGCCCAAATATCATGGCTCTAGAAGCCAAGTCCTGGTGGCCCAGATATCATGGCTCTAGAAGCCAATTCCTGGTAGCCCAGATATCATAGGGGCCTCTGTTACTATAATGGAGGATATAGCCAAGGTTTCTCTCCTCTAAGTAATGCTTTTAAAAAGCTCAGCTGCTGCCTGCTGTATAGAGTAGACAACATGGTCCTGAGCAGAACTGGGTTAAATATACTAGGACACTGAAGAGGAGGCAGGGAGGGAGGGAAGGAGAGGAGGCAGGGAGAGGTAGGGAAGGAGGGTAGGAGAAGAGGTAGGGTAGGAGGGTAGGAGAAGAGGCAGTGAGAGGTAGGAGAGGAGGCAAGGAGGGTAGGAGAGGAGGCAGGGAAGGAGGGGAGGGTAGGAGAGGAGGCAGGGAGGGAAGGAGGGTAGGAGAGGAGGCAGGGAGGGAAGGAGGGGAGGAGAAGAGGCAAGGAGGGAGGGGAGGAGGCAGGGAGAGGTAGGAGAGAAGGCAGGGAAGGAGGAGAGGAGGCAGGGAGGGTAGGAGGGGAAGGAGGATAGGAGAGGAGGCAGGAAAGGAGGGTAGGAGAGGAGACAGGGAGGGAGTGAAGAAGGGTAGGAGAGGGGGCAGGGGAGGAGGGGAGGCAGAGAGCGGTAGGGAGGCGGGGAGAGGTAGTAGTGAGAGGCAGGGAGGGAGGTTAGGAGAGTTAGAAGTGGGAGGGAGGGTAGGAGAGGAGGCAGTGAGAGGCAGAGAGGGAGGGTAGGAGAGGAGGCAGTGAGAGTCGGGGAGGGAGGAGAGGAGTCAGGGAGGGAGGCAGTGAGAGACCGGGAAGAAGAGGCAGGTAGAACTGTTGTCTTACCCAAGGCGTCACCCCCCTCAGCTGGGCCGTTGTCTGGTTCATCAGCAGCCAGGAAGACCATGCTGGAATCATAGTCCTCTCCCAGCCACAACACTGCTGCCTCTCTCTAGTGGAGGATAGAGTCACACTGTTAGGATTAACACTGTAGAGTCACACTGTTAGGATTAACACTGTAGAGTCACACTGTTAGGATTAACACTGTAGAGTAACACTGTTAGGATTAACACACTGTTAGGATTAACACTGTAGAGTCACACTGTAGAGTCACACTGTTAGGATTAACACTGTAGAGTCACACTGTTAGGATTAACACTGTAGCGTCACACTGTTAGGATTAACACTGTAGCGTCACACTGTTAGGATTAACACTGTAGAGTCACACTGTTAGGATTAACACTGTAGAGTCACACTGTTAGGATTAACACTGTAGCGTCACACTGTAGAGTCACACTGTTATGATTAACACTGTAGCGTCACACTGTAGAGTCACACTGTTAGGATTAACACTGTAGCGTCACACTGTAGCGTCACACTGTTAGGATTAACACTGTAGCGTCACACTGTTAGGATTAACACTGTAGAGTCACACTGTTAGGATTAACACTGTAGAGTCACACTGTTAGGATTAACACTGTAGCGTCACACTGTAGCGTCACACTGTTAGGATTAACACTGTAGAGTCACACTGTTAGGATTAACACTAGATATTTTATTTTTTGTTTAACGTTTACGCCGTCACAGAGAGACGGATAAACCATGTTGATTCTAGGTTTAACAGATCTTCTTTTGTATAAACGTGACGCGGGAGGTATATTAACGATACACTTCGTTGTTCTTACAAGTGGTCTGAGGCTCGTTAGATTACGAGCCTCAGACCACTTGCGATCGATTTTTACGAGCGTTTTTTCAAGTGCAAAGTTAAGGAAAAAAAATGTTTTTTTAGGAAACAGCTTGGAGATTTAACAGTGCTCCTACGAATGTTCTAAGGAAGAACTTGGTCTTAAAATGTTTTTGAGAAACCAGGCTTTGGGCAGTAAACACGGTGCAACGCAATTTTCAGTTCATATGGTACATTTTGCAACACGTAGACTAACCCGTGAAGACAAGGCAGTTATTCAAACTGTTTGTCTCATCCCTTGTTTTGTAATTTGGGAGAGCAATGTCATATAATCTCCCATCTTCTCCAGTAATCTGGCAGCTTTTGTTAGCATGGTTATGACCCTTGTGAGAATTTTAAATATCAAATATTTCGATGTCAGGGACCCGAAAGAGAAGTTGTGTATTTTGAACCCTGCTCTTCGGGTGTCTGGCCGCTGCCTCGTAAAATAAGGACTCCTTCCCCCATGTCCTTGAGATCTGTTGAACCTTGAACTATGTAGCCACTGGTTGTCAACTGGTGTGGAGCCCAGCAGAGTGTAGCAGGCAGCAGTCACGCCTTTCCAGGTGTTCAACTGCCTACTCAAATAATTACTCCCCTACTTCTCCAGGCTCTGAGCCCTGACCCCATGGCAGCTGTAGCAGGTCTGCTGTTTGGATAGGAGTTCTTCAGACTGGAACCGACCTCCGCTCTGCTTATGCTTTGGAACGTTACCTAACCATTATAGGAATATTCAAAGAATGTTGTGTTTGCTTGGTGGTCCCTGAGCTTTAGCCCATTGGCTACAGAACCAGGGCTGCTGTTTGGATGGGAGCTCTTCAGACTGGATTCAACCTCAGTTCTATTCTGTTCTGTTAGAGCCTTGGAATGTAAGCGTACATAATGTTCACAGAACATTCAAAACCTGAGCTTTTGGCCCCTTGGCAGGATGAGAAGGATGGCCCCTTGGCAGGATGAGAAGGATGGCCCCTTGGCAGGATGAGAAGGATGGCCCCTTGGCAGGATGAGAAGGATGGCCCCTTGGCAGGATGAGAAGGATGGTCCCTTGGCAGGATGAGAATGGAGGATGGGATGGCCCCTTAGAAGGATGGTCCCTTGGCAGGAGGAGAAGGATGGTCCCTTGGTAGGAGGAGAAGGATGGCCCCTTGGTAGGAGGAGAAGGATGGCCCCTTGGTAGGATGAGAAGGATGGCCCCTTGGCAATATGAGAAGGATGGCCCCTGGCAGGATGAGAAGGATGGTCCCTTGGCAGGATGAGAAGGATGGTCCCTTGGCAGGATGAGAAGGATGGTCCCTTGGCAGGATGAGAAGGATGGTCCCTTGGCAGGATGAGAAGGATGGTCCCTTGGCAGGATGAGAAGGATGGTCCCTTGGCAGGATGAGAAGGATGGTCCCTTGGCAGGATGAGAAGGATGGTCCCTTGGCAGGATGAGAAGGATGGTCCCTTGGCAGGATGAGAAGGATGGCCCCTTGGCAGGATGAGAAGGATGGTCCCTTGGTAGACAGACACCGGGGGAGCTGTTTGTATGGGAGTTCTCTGGACTGGAACGCCAGTTCTGCTCCATTGGGACTGTGTTGGAACGTTACCTAACGTTGTAGGAATGTTTTTAATGTATTTAAGGATTATAAGTAATAGACCTCTTCAGTTGGAGACAACATTACATACATTTACAAATGATTGAGGCTAAAACCAAAATAATACGCAAAGGCTTATTTCCATCGTGATCCTCTTTTGGCAAAAATATGTCAGGTTGGCAAGATTGACACGGTTCACTCTGATTGGCACGGTTCACTCTGATTGGCACGGTTCACTCTGATTGGCACGGTTCACTCTGATTGGCACGGTTCACTCCGATTGACACGGTTCACTCTGATTGGCACGGTTCACTCTGATTGGCACGGTTCACTCCGATTGACACGGTTCACTCTGATTGGCACGGTTCACTCTGATTGGCACGGTTCACTCCGATTGGCAGGGTTCACTCCGATTGGCACGGTTCACTCCGATTGGCACGGTTCACTCAGATTGGCACGGTTCACTCAGATTGGCACGGTTCACTCTGATTGGCACGGTTCACTCTGATTGGCACGGTTCACTCCGATTGGCACGGTTCACTCCGATTAACACGGTTCACTCCGATTGGCACGGTTCACACCGATTGGCACGGTTCACTCCGATTGGCACGGTTCACTCCGATTGGCACGGTTCACTCCGATTGGCACGGTTCACTCCGATTGGCACGGTTCACTCAGATTGGCACGATTAACACGGTTCACTCAGATTGGCACGATTAACACGGTTCACTCCGATTGGCACGGTTCACTCCGATTGGCACGGTTCACTCCGATTGGCACGGTTCACTCCGATTAACACGGTTCACTCCGATTGGCACGGTTCACTCAGATTGGCACGGTTCACTCAGATTGGCACGGTTCACTCAGATTGGCATGGTTCATTCAACGCAACATTTTTGGCCTCTTGGTGGCAGATAGGAGTTATCTAGACTGGAACCTCCGTTGTCCTCTATTGGAACGTTCCCATTTGTAGCTTCACCCTCGCAGCACACTGATTAATGGGACTGCTGAATGATGTCCATTTTTCCCCTCTTGCTTTGTTTGCTCTTTTCCATATTATGTCCATATTATCTTTGATAATTAATAAGCTACACAGGAAAGGGCTGAAAATAGCCCATATTAATATATGAAGCCTTAAAGAAATAAGGTTCACAAAATCAATAACTTGCTAACATCAGATAACTTTCATATATTAGCCATTTCTGACTCACTTAGATATTTAATTGTATGATACAGCAGTAGCAATACAAGGATATAACATCTATAGAAGAGACAGGAATGCTTATGGGGGAGGTGTTGCTGTATATATTCAGAGCCATATCCCTGTAATGTTTATGGGGAGGTGTTGCTGTATATATTCAGAGCCATATCCCTGTAATGCTTATAGGGGAGGTGTTGCTGTATATATTCAGAGCCATGTCCCTGTAATGTTTATAGGGGAGGTGTTACTGTATATATTCAGAGCCATATCCCTGTAATGTTTATAGGGGAGGTGTTACTGTATATATTCAGAGCCATATCCCTGTAATGTTTATAGGGGAGGTGTTACTGTATATATTCAGAGCCATATCCCCTGTAATGTTTATAGGGGAGGTGTTACTGTATATATTCAGAGCCATGTCCCTGTAATGTTTATAGGGGAGGTGTTACTGTATATATTCAGAGCCATGTCCCTGTAATGTTTATAGGGGAGGTGTTACTGTATATATTCAGAGCCATATCCCTGTAATGTTTATAGGGAGGTGTTACTGTATATATTCAGAGCCATGTCCCTGTAATGTTTATAGGGGAGGTGTTACTGTATATATTCAGAGCCATATCCCTGTAATGTTTATAGGGGAGGTGTTACTGTATATATTCAGAGCCATGTCCCTGTAATGTTTATAGGGGAGGTGTTACTGTATATATTCAGAGCCATGTCCCTGTAATGTTTATAGGGGAGGTGTTACTGTATATATTCAGAGCCATATCCCTGTAATGTTTATAGGGGAGGTGTTACTGTATATATTCAGAGCCATGTCCCTGTAATGTTTATAGGGGAGGTGTTACTGTATATATTCAGAGCCATGTCCCTGTAATGTTTATAGGGGAGGTGTTGCTGTATATATTCAGAGCCATATCCCCTGTAATGTTTATAGGGGAGGTGTTACTGTATATATTCAGAGCCATGTCCCTGTAATGCTTCGAGCAGATCTCATGTTAAGTGATATTGAAGTGTTGTGGTTGGAGGTTCACTTGGCACATCTAAAGCTTTATTTTGGGGTGTTGCTATAGGCCACCAAGTGCTAACAGTCAGTATCTAAATAATATGTGTGAAATGCTTGATAAATGTATGTGATGTAAACAGAGAGGTCTACTTTCTTGGGGACCTGAATATTGACTGGTTTTCATCAAGCTGTCCGCTCAAGAGGAAGCTTCTCACTGTATCCAGTGCCTGTAATTTGGTTCAGGGTATTAATCAACCTGCCAGGGTGTTTACAAAACACTACAGGAACAAATTGGATCGATGAGGAATTGAAAAACGGACTGTTGGAACTGTTAAGGCTCCATGGGATCGATGAGGAATTGAAAAACGGACTGTTGGAGCTGTTAAGGCTCCATGGGATCGATGAGGAATTGAAAAACGGACTGTTGGAGCTGTTAAGGCTCCATGGGATCGATGAGGAATTGAAAAACGGACTGTTGGAGCTGTTAAGGCTCCATGGGATCGATGAGGAATTGAAAAACTGTATGGCTGAAAGAGATGGAGCAAAATGAGTGGCTAATCAATCTGGCTGCACATCTGATTGGCTGACTTACTGCAAATTGAGAAATGATGTGACCAAACTCAACAAAAAGAATAAGAAACTGTATTATGAAGCTAAGATCAATGATATAAAAGAATGATGGAATGAAAAAAACGTAAGTACTTTAATTAAATGAAATTATTGGGCAGAAAGACAAATTCAACTCCCCCATCTTTCATCCAATCAGATGGCTTATTCATCACAGAAGCATTTGATGTTGCCAATTGTCTTTATGATTACTTCATTGGTAGAGGAAATGCCAAGAACAAACACTGTGGGAGAGGTGGAAAAATGATTGTTATCGATCAATAATGACAAACCTCCTGGCATTGACAACTTAGATGGAAAACTACTGAGGATGGTGGCTGACTCTATAGCCACTCCCATCTGTCATATCTTTAATCTGAGCCTAAAGGAAAGTCTTTGTCCTCAGGCCTGGAGGGAAGCCAAAGTCACTCCGCTACCCAAGAGTGGTACAGCATCCTTTATTGGTTGTAACAGCAGACCTATCAGCTTGCTGCCAGCTCTTAGCAAACTGTTGGGGAAAAAATGGTGTTTGACCAAATACAAAGCTATTTGCCTCTAAACAAATTAACAGACTTTGAGCTGGGGGTCTTTTCACTGTCTTTAGACCAGGGGTCTTCTCACTGTCTTTAGACCAGGGGTCTTCTCACTGTCTTTAGACCAGGGGTCTTCTCACTGTCTTTAGACCAGGGGTCTTCTCACTTTCTTTAGACCAGGGGTCTTTTCACTTTCTTTAGACCGGGGGTCTTTTCACTGTCTTTAGACCGGGGGTCTTCTCACTGTCTTTAGACCGGGGGTCTTCTCACTGTCTTTAGACCGGGGGTCTTTTCACTGTCTTTAGACCGGGGGTCTTCTCACTGTCTTTAGACCGGGGGTCTTCTCACTGTCTTTAGACCGGGGGTCTTCTCACTTTCTTTAGACCAGGGTTCTTTTCACTGTCTCCAGGTCGAGAAGGAAGTGTACAGTATTTTGCAGAGCCATGAGTGCATGGAACTCCCCTCATAATTATATTTTTCGTTTTTATTTAACCTTTTTATTTAACCTTTTTATTTAACCTTTTTATTTAACCTTTTTATTTAACTAGGCAAGTCAGTTAAGAACAAATTCTTCTTTACAACGTTCAGGGGCAGACCGACTGATTTTAACCTCGGGGATCCAGCGACCTTTCGGTTACTGGCCCAACGCTCTAACTACTAGGCTACCTGCCGTCCCTACACTCTAACCACTAGGCTACCTGCCGTCCCTACACTCTAACCACTAGGCTACCTGCCACCTCTACACTCTAACCACTAGGCTACCTGCCGTCCCTACACTCTAACCACTAGGCTACCTGCCACCTCTACACTCTAACCACTAGGCTACCTGCCACCTCTACACTCTAACCACTAGGCTACCTGCCACCTCTACACTCTAACCACTAGGCTACCTGCCACCTCTACACTCTAACCAGTAGGCTACCTGCCGTCCCTACACTCTAACCACTAGGCTACCTGCCGTCACCTACACTCTAACCACTAGGCTACCTGTCGTCCCTACACTCTAACCACTAGGCTACCTGCCACCTCTACACTCTAACCACTAGGCTACCTGTCGTCCCTACACTCTAACTACTAGGCTACCTGCCACCTCTACGCTCTAACTACTAGGCTACCTGTCGTCCCTACACTCTAACCACTAGGCTACCTGCCACCTCTACACTCTAACCACTAGGCTACCTGTCTACCCTAACCACTAGGCTACCCTGCCACCTCTAACCACTAGGCTACCTGCCACCCTACACTCTAACCACTAGGCTACCTGCCACCTCTACACTCTAACCACTAGGCTACCTGCCTCTACGTCCCCACTAGGCTACCTCTAACCACTAGGCTACCTGCCGTCCCTACACTCTAACCACTAGGCTACCTGTCGTCCCTACACTCTAACCACTAGGCTACCTGCCTACCTGTCGTCCCTACACTCTAACCACTAGGCTAGGCTACCTCTAACCACTAGGCTACCTGCCGTCCCTACACTCTAACCACTAGGCTACCTGTCGTCCCTACACTCTAACCACTAGGCTACCTGCCCCCCTACACTCTAACCACTAGGCTACCTGCCGTCCCTACACTCTAACCACTAGGCTACCTGTCGTCCCTACACTCTAACCACTAGGCTACCTGCCGTCCCTACACTCTAACCACTAGGCTACCTGCCGTCCCTACACTCTAACCACTAGGCTACCTGCCGTCCCTACACTCTAACCACTAGGCTACCTGTCGTCCCTACACTCTAACCACTAGGCTACCTGTCGTCCCTACACTCTAACCACTAGGCTACCTGTCGATTTGTTTATATAGCGCAAGTGAACAGCATGTCTGGTTTCAAAACAACCAATAAAGCAACACCTCACGGCACAACACCTCTCCCCCATGTGACCTACTGGTTGTGTGTACTGACATGTGACCTACTGGTTGTGTGTACTGACATGTGACCTACTGGTTGTGTGTACTGACATGTGACCTACTGGTTGTGTGTGTGTACTGACATGTGACCTACTGGTTGTTGTGTGTCTGTACTGACATGTGACCTGGTTGTCTGTACTGACATGTGACCTACTGGTTGTGTGTACTGACCTGTGACCTACTGGTTGTGTGTACAGACATGTGACCTACTGGTTGTGTGTACTGACATGTGACCTACTGGTTGTGTGTACTGACATGTGACCTACTGGTTGTGTGTATGTACTGACATGTGACCTACTGGTTGTGTGTATGTACTGACATGTGACCTACTGGTTGTGTGTATGTACTGACATGTGACCTACTGGTTGTGTGTACTGACATGTGACCTACTGGTTGTATGTACTGACATGTGACCTACTGGTTGTATGTACTGACATGTTACCTACTGGTTGTATGTACTGACATGTGACCTACTGGTTGTATGTACTGACATGTGACCTACTGGTTGTATGTACTGACATGTTATCTACTGGTTGTATGTACTGACATGTTACCTACTGGTTGTATGTACTGACATGTGACCTACTGGTTGTGTGTATGTACTGACATGTGACCTACTGGTTGTTGTGTGTCTGTACTGACATGTGACCTACTGGTTGTGTGTCTGTACTGACATGTATGTGGAACTGATAGATGTACACACACTACCTGTTCATGTTTTTAAATGTAAATGGTCCAGTATTTTGTCTGTGTTTTTCCATTATTTGTCAGACCCCATTAAGACTAGCGGTCGCTAATGGGGATCAAAATAAGGTATTTTATTTGAACATTCCAGGAACGTTAACTGTTTTCTGGGTGAGCCCTAAGATTCGGCCCCTTGGCAACAGGAGGAGTGGGGCCCCTTGGCAACAAGAGGAGCGGGGCCCCTTGGCAACAGGAGGAGCGGGGCCCCTTGGCAACAGGAGGAGCGGGGCCCCTTGGCAACAGGAGGAGCGGGGCCCCTTGGCAACAGGAGGAGCGGGGCCCCTTGGCAACAGGAGGAGCGGGGCCCCTTGGCAACAGGAGGAGCGGGGCCCCTTGGCAGCCAGACCGGGGCTGCTGTTTGGATGTGAGTTCTTCAGACTGGAACCTCCATTGTACTAGAGCAGTGGAGCCTCCTGACAGCGGCAGTCCTGCCCCTTACTGTGCTGACTAATCATAATCACTGTGTCTGGACTCACTGTGTCTGGAGCTCTGGGCAGACCGACAGCCCAGCTGTTAGACTGGGGGGAGAGAGAGGAATTAGACTGGGCCAACGCGCTGGCTCCTTCCCAATGGGAAATGCTTCCAATGAAATGGGACAATGGTTTGATTTCTCAAATAAGTGGAAGAAAAGGTATCAAAATGATTTCTGCTTGTAAGAATATGAATTAAAAAGGTGGAACAATGAAATGCCACTGACCAACTCATGTAATGTACTCAAGTCTTGGTGTAGATCAGTTGTTTACAAGTGAAATTAATAAAACAACGTTTGCATAAAAGAAGAAGAAGAAGAAGAAGAAGAAGAAGAAGGATGTTCAAAGGGGAAGTGGATTAATAATATTCAAAGTATAAATCACAAATGTTTTTAAGGAAATTGGGTTTGTTTGCCTCTAGTTACATTATTTGCCTCTAGTTACACCGATTTAAAGATATATTGAAAATAACATTTATCAATTAAATTGTATCATAAGAAAAATAAGAATGACATCTTATTAAAGAATAATATTATTAAATAAATCCCAGCTATAACCATGCAAGATGTTTGAAATGACTTGATTTAATCAAACTACGAGCAAACTATATTTGAGTGTATAAGAATTATAACTTATCATTAACCTATTTACTATTGACTTACTATAGTTAGTCATTAATCAATAGTAGAAAATACAATGTGATCAAGTCAGTTTATAGCCTACCTTAGACCTCTTGGCTTCCAGATTAGCTTCTCTATTCAGCAGTACATCCTGTTGTTTCCCAGTTGAGCAGAGCACCCACGGTGACGATATAAAGGACAAGAGGAATAACACTCTCAGAGTTCCCATCGTGTCCCTGTGTGCGTTTGAACACACCAGGAGCTGCTGGGGCTAGTAGTAGTAGTAGTAGTAGTGGTGGTGGTGGTGGTGGTGGTGGTAGTAGTCGTGGGCTATTTTCTCAGTGGCAGGTTGTGTGTAAAATGTGATCTGTCAAATCAGTATTTAAAGCCTGCACAAGTAGCTTCCAGGCGATTCTTGAAGCACGGGAGAGTTTATGGAACAGACTTTAACTCTTTGGTTGCCAATTCAGAGAAACCTCTTCTCCACGCTGCTGCTGCTGCTAGTCTGGTGGTGCTCTCTGCTGCTAGTCTGGTGGTGCTCTCTGCTGCTAGTCTGGTGGTGCTCTCTGCTGCTAGTCTGGTGGTGCTCTCTGCTGCTAGTCTGGTGGTGCTCTCTGATGCTAGTCTGGTGGTGCTCTCTGCTGCTAGTCTGGTGGTGCTCTCTGCTGCTAGTCTGGTGGTGCTCTCTGCTGCTAGTCTGGTGGTGCTCTCTGCTGCTAGTCTGGTGGTGCTCTCTGCTGCTGCTGCTAGTCTGATGGTGCTCTCTGCTGCTGCTAGTCTGGTGGTGCTCTCTGCTGCTAGTCTGGTGGTGCTCTGCTGCTGCTAGTCTGGTGGTGCTCTCTGCTGTTGCTAGTCTGGTGGTGCTCTCTGCTGTTGCTAGTCTGGTGGTGCTCTCTGCTGCTAGTCTGGTGGTGCTCTCTGATGCTAGTCTGGTGGTGCTCTCTGCTGCTAGTCTGGTGGTGCTCTCTGCTGCTGCTGCTAGTCTGATGGTGCTCTCTGCTGCTAGTCTGATGGTGCTCTCTGCTGCTGCTAGTCTGGTGGTGCTCTCTGCTGCTAGTCTGGTGGTGCTCTGCTGCTGCTAGTCTGGTGGTGCTCTCTCTGCTGCTGCTAGTCTGATGGTGCTCTGCTGCTGCTAGTCTGGTGTTGCTCTCTGCTGCTGATGCTAGTCTGGTGGTGCTCTCTGCTGCTAGTCTGGTGGTGCTCTCTGCTGCTAGTTTGGTGGTGCTCTCTGCTGCTAGTCTGGTGATGCTCTCTGCTGCTAGTTTGGTGGTGCTCTCTGCTGCTAGTCTGGTGGTGCTCTCTGCTGCTAGTCTGGTGGTGCTCTCTGCTGCTAGTCTGGTGGTGCTCTCTGCTGCTAGTCTGGTGGTGCTCTCTGCTGCTAGTCTGGTGGTGCTCTCTGCTGCTAGTCTGGTGGTGCTCTCTGCTGCTAGTCTGGTGGTGCTCTCTGCTGCTAGTCTGGTGGTGCTCTCTGCTGCTAGTCTGGTGGTGCTCTCTGATGCTAGTCTGGTGGTACTCTCTGATGCTAGTCTGGTGGTGCTCTCTGATGCTAGTCTGGTGGTGCTCTCTGCTGCTAGTCTGGTGGTGCTCTCTGCTGCTAGTCTGGTGGTGCTCTCTGCTGCTAGTCTGGTGGTGCTCTCTGCTGCTAGTCTGGTGGTGCTCTCTGCTGCTAGTCTGGTGGTGCTCTCTGCTGCTAGTCTGGTGGTGCTCTCTACACATATTAGGCCTGGAGTCCAAAGCAGGAAAATATGCAGCATTACAATGCTCAAAAAGCTTAATCACTTTTACTGTGAAACACTGGAGTTCTGGCTGATAACCACCAGTATTTAGTTGAGTGGAATGTGAGTCTGTGGTGGTCTTGGTAGTGTGTGTGTGTGTGTGTGTGTGTGTTTGTGTTTGTGTGAGAGAGAGTGTGTGTGTGTGTGTGTGTGTGTGTGTGTGTGTGGCACCTTCAGTAATAACTGATTTATTTAGCGTTACAAGCTGTTTTTTCGGTTGTCTTTTTCAAGTCTGGTCGGTTCCCAGTTCTGGTCTGAGTAATGGGACATTATCTTATTAGAAACTGCACCTTATTTTCCTTACAAAATGGATTTATGAGATTAGAATTGGAAGGATCTCACAGTTTTTAGAAAGTGATGAAGCTAGTATTCCCCCCCCCTTAGAATAATTCATTAGCCTCGGTCTGAGGCACTGCATCGCTGTGTTGTGGCGTCACTACAGCCTGGAGGACCCGGCTGGTTCCCGGCTGGTTCCCGGCTGGTTCCCGGCTGGTTCCCGGCTGGTTCCCGGGTGGTTTCCGGCTGGTTCCCGGCTGGTTCCCGGGTGGTTTCCGGCTGGTTTCCGGGTGGTTTCCGGCTGGTTTCCGGGTGGTTCCCGGCTGGTTCCCGGCTGGTTCCCGGGTGGTTCCCGGCTGGTTCCCGGCTGGTTTCCGGCTGGTTCCCGGCTGGTTTCCGGCTGGTTTCCGGGTGGTTCCCGGCTGGTTTCCGGCTGGTTCCCGGGTGGTTTCCGGCTGGTTCCCGGGTGGTTTCCGGGTGGTTCCCGGCTGGTTTCCGGGTGGTTCCCGGCTGGTTTCCGGGTGGTTCCCGGCTGGTTTCCGGCTGGTTCCCGGGTGGCTCCCGGCTGGTTTCCGGGTTAAGCGGGCGTCTGTTTAAGAAGCGCGGTTTGGCGGGTCATGTTTCGTGTGGCGGACGCATGACTTGACCTTTGCCTCTCCTCAGTCCGTTGGGGAGTTTCAGCGATGAGACAAGATCGTAATCACGATATTTGGGGAGAAAAATAATACATTTAAATAAATAAAAATTTAAAAAAAGAATACTTCATTGGCCTAGCAATGAAGTAATGGTATAGATTTGATATTGGATGTAATAATGCTGTTGTGACAAGCCGTTTTATTTACCCAAAGTGTCCTAGTAAATGTGAGAGCTGTGTAAAGCAATAGACTATTGGTGTTTCTGGAGCCAGCAGGTGAACACTTCACCTGGCTCCCCAGACTCCCTGCTCCGGCCAAACGCCACGCCCACGGACGTTAGTTTCTCCTCTGCAATGAGTCTGGATCTGAGTAGATTGGTCCCAGAAACCGATGTGTGTGGGTCAAAGTCAGAACTCGCGTGGGTAAAACCCAGAGTTTTGAAAATTCATCATTGGCTTTGATACTCTGATACTCACTATACAGGGAAACATATTCCCTGTATAGTCCACTACTGGGCGGCAGGTAGCTTAGTGGTTAGAGCGTTGGACTTGTAACCGAAAGGTTGCAAGATCGAATCCCCGAGCTGACAAGGTAAAAATCTGTCGTTCTGAACAGGCACTGTTCCTAGGCCATCATTGAAAATAAGAATTTGTTCTTAACTGTCTTACCTAGTTAAATAAAGGTAAAATAAAAACTTTTGACCAGAGCCCTATAGGCTACTGTCATTGTATTCATTCCCCAGGCAGCGAATGGGAGGGCAGCGAGTGTTTTGTCAGGCAGCGAATGGGAGGGCAGCGAGGGTTTTGTCAGGCAGCGAGTGGGAGGGCAGCGAGGGTATTGTCAGGCAGCGAATGGGAAGGCAGCGAGGGTTTTGTCAGGCAGCGAATGGGAGGGCAGCGAGGGTTTTGTCAGGCAGCGAATGGGAGGGCAGCGAGGGTATTGTCAGGCAGCGAATGGGAGGGCAGCGAGGGTATTGTCAGGCAGGTCACTTCCATAACAGGAAATTTGCAGTAGAGAGGAGGAAACAAAATGCCAATGACTACAATAAACACTGGCTCAAGTCTCCTTAAGTTTAACAGTATGTGTCTCCACAGAGTAGAGGAGTTTTAGTAGTCCCCTCCTAGGAGAGGAGTTTTAGTAGAGTCCCCTCCTAGGAGAGGAGTTTTAGTAGAGTCCCCTCCTAGGAGAGGAGTTTTAGTAGAGTCACCTCCTAGGAGAGGAGTTTTAGTAGAGTCACCTCCTAAGAGAGGAGTTTTAGTAGAGTCCTCCTAGAGTTTTAGTAGAGTCACCTCCTAGGAGAGGAGTTTTAGTAGAGTCCCCTCCTAGGAGAGGAGTTTTAGTAGAGTCCCCTCCTAGGAGAGGAGTTTTAGTAGAGTCCCCTCCTAGGAGAGGAGTTTTAGGAGTCCCCTCCTAGGAGAGTTTTAGTAGAGTCCCCTCCTAGGAGAGGAGTTTTAGTAGAGTCCCCTCCTAGGAGAGGAGTTTTAGTAGAGTCCCCTCCTAGGAGAGGAGTTTTAGTAGAGTCCCCTCCTAGGAGAGGAGTTTTAGTAGAGTCCCCTCCTAGGAGAGGAGTTTTAGTAGAGTCCCCTCCTAGGAGAGGAGTTTTAACAGAGTCCCCTCCTAGGAGAGGAGTTTTAACAGAGTCCCCTCCTAGGAGAGGAGTTTTAACAGAGTCCCCTCCTAGGAGAGGAGTTTTAGTAGAGTCCCCTCCTAGGAGAGGAGTTTTAGAGTCCCTCCTAGGAGAGGAGTTTTAGTCCCCTCCTAGAGTCCTCCTAGGAGAGGAGTTTTCCCCCTCCTAGGAGAGGAGTTTTAGTAGAGTCCCCTCCTAGGAGAGGAGTTTTAGTAGAGTCCCCTCCTAGGAGAGGAGTTTTAGTAGAGTCCCCTCCTAGGAGAGGAGTTTTAGTAGAGTCCCCTCCTAGGAGAGGAGTTTTAGTAGAGTCCCCTCCTAGGAGAGGAGTTTTAGTAGAGTCCCCTCCTAGGAGAGGAGTTTTAGTAGAGTCCCCTCCTAGGAGAGGAGTTTTAACAGAGTCCCCTCCTAGGAGCCCTATGTGATCCTACAGAGCCCTATAGTGTCACTGCTGAGCTGTATCCAGCTGCCGAAACCTGGAAGGTAGATGGATGTACTAGGACTACTTCCCCAGAGTTGTATCTGGCAAGATATACAGTATCCTCTCTGGATCTGTTCTGTGAATCCTGTGCATTGTTATTGACACCAGAAAGGTTTAAATCAAATAAAAAGACAGACCCCCCCCTGTTATAAACAAAACCGCTTTGTCGCAGTGAAGTTTTAAGGTTTAAAAGCAAAAAAATGGAAAATGGAAAACATGCATTATACCCTGATGAAGACAGCTTGGCTGTCGAAACGTTGGTAATTACATGTTTGCATCTGAGCTCCTAGAGTGTGCGGCTCTCTTTTTATTTTCAAATGGAAAACATGCGAAATACAGACACACAGACACACTCCTCCTCTCTGCACCTCAAGACAAGAAGGAAATGGGGGCCCCAGAAATAAACATTAGAGGAATGGAAACAAGGGGAGTGAAACTGAGGAAGTGCTGTTAGAAGTGTGGTAGCACTTATGAAGGACCTGTAAATATTCACTATGCTGGGAAGTTTGTCAATAAAGTGGAAAAATACCATTTTCTGTCATACCTTTTCTCTATCAGGGTGGTATTTCACTGCTGGGACAGGAGACGGGGCGATATGGAGAACATTTTAAAGCAGACCAGACCTGGGTTCAAGTACTATTTGAATTCCTTCAAATAATTTGAGTGTTTTCTCTAGTCTGCATGGGGTTGTCAGATGGGTTTGCAGTTTTGGGACCATTCTATTTGCCCCGAACTGACAGGCAAGCTCAGTCGAGCAAATGAAATCAATTTATATTTGTCACATATGCCGAATACAACACCTGTTAGTGCAAGCCATGACCAGCCTTTCAATGCACTTCATGGCTACAGATGTGTCGGTAGGTAGTCATTTAGGCAGGTGTTCTTGGACACAGGGACTATGGTGGTCTGCTTGAAACATGTTGGTATTATAGACTCAATCAGGGACAGGTTGAAAATGTCAGTGAAGACATTTGCCGGTTGGTCAGCGCACGCTCGGAGTACACGTCCTGGTAATCCGTCGGGCCCTGCGGCCTTGTGAATGTTGACCTGTCATACAGTCTTCCAGAACAGCTGATGCTCTCATGCATGCTTCAGTGTTTGCTTGCATCGAAGCAAGCATAGAAGTAATTTAGCTCGTCTGGTAGGCTCGTGTCCCTGGGCAGCTCGCAGTTGTGCTTCCCGTTGTAGTCTGTAATAGTTTTCCAGCCCTGCCACATCCGACGAGCGTGGGAGCCGGTGTAGTACGATTCAATCTTAGTCCTGTATTGACAGTTTGGCTGTTTGATGATTTGTCTGAGGGCATAGCGGTATTTCTTATAAGCGTCCGGGTTAGAGGCGCGCTCCTTGAAAGCGGCAGCTCTACCCTTTAGCTCAGTGCGGATGTTGCCTGTAATCCATGGCTTCTGGTTGGGGTATGTACGTACGGTCACAGTGGGGACGACGTCATCGATGCACTTATTGATAAAGCCAGTGACTGATGTGGTGTACCTCTCAATGCCATCTGAATAATCCCAGAACATATTCCAGTCTGTGCTAGCAAAACAGTCCTGTGGTTTAGCATCTGCTTCATCTGACCACTTCTGTATTGACCAAGTCAATGGTGCTTAACTCTACCTAGAATTATGGTCAGATTTGCCAAATGGAGGGTGAGGGAGAGCTTTGTATGTGTCTATGTGTGTGGAGTAAAGGTGGTATAGAGTTTTTTTTTCTTCTCTCCTCTGGTTGCACATTTATTAACATGCTGGTAGAAATTTGGTAAATCGGATTCATGTTTCTCTGCAGTAAAGTCCCCGGCCACTAGGGGCGCCGCCTCTGGATGAGCATTTTCCTGTTTGCTTGTGGCGCTATGCGGCCTAGTGGTTGGAGCGTTGGACTAGTAAACGAAAGGTTGGCAAGATCAAATCCCAGAGCTGACAAGGTAAAAATCTGTCGTTCTGCCCCTGAACAAGGCAGTTAACCCACTGGAACAGATTTTTACCTTGTCAGCTCTGGGATTTGATCTTGCCAACCTTTCGTTTACTAGTCCAACGCTCCAACCACTAGGCCACCTGCCGCCCACCTGTGATTGTATGTAGCGCACGACAGCAGCGGAAGAATTTAGTGTGAGTCGTCAGGCAAACAACGACTGGCAGAGCATGTCTACGTCACTGTGAATCAGCCTGGCCTTTACACGCTGACTTAGTTATGGTTTCTAATTGTCCTTTTGTAACATTTCACCACATTATCCATTAAGTGTCCATTATTATTTCACCACAGTGTCCATGAAGTGTCCATTATTATTTCACCACAGTGTCCATGAAGTGTCCATTATTATTTCACCACATTATCCATTCAGTGTCCATTATTATTTCACCACATTATCCATTAAGTGTCCATTATTATTACATTATCCATTAAGTATCCATTATTATTTCACCACATTATCCATTAAGTGTCCATTATTATTTCACCACATTGTCCATTCAGTGTCCATTATTATTTCACCACAGTGTCCATGAAGTGTCCATTATTATTGGACAGATTCACTGTGTACTTGTCCGATGTGACACAAGCTGCATCTTCATATATTTTGATGTTATTGGTGTGAATAGTCTGTCTGTTATTGGTGTGAATAGTCTGTCTGTGTTATTGGTGTGAATAGTCTGTCTGTGTTATTGGTGTGAATAGTCTGTCGGTGTTATTGGTGTGAATAGTCTGTCTGTGTTATTGGTGTGAATAGTCTGTCTGTTATTGGTGTGAATAGTCTGTCTGTGTTATTGGTGTGAATAGTCTGTCTGTGTTATTGGTGTGAATAGTCTGTCTGTGTTATTGGTGTGAATAGTCTGTCTGTTATTGGTGTGAATAGTCTGTCTGTTATTGGTGTGAATAGCCTGTCGGTGTTATTGGTGTGAATAGTCTGTCTGTTATTGGTGTGAATAGTCTGTCTGTGTTATTGGTGTGAATAGTCTGTCTGTTATTGGTGTGAATAGTCTGTCGGTGTTATTGGTGTGAATAGTCTGTCGGTGTTATTGGTGTGAATAGTCTGTCTGTGTTATTGGTGTGAATAGTCTGTCTGTTATTGGTGTGAATAGTCTGTCTGTGTTATTGGTGTGAATAGTCTGTCTGTGTTATTGGTGTGAATAGTCTGTCGGTGTTATTGGTGTGAATAGTCTGTCGGTGTTATTGGTGTGAATAGTCTGTCTGTGTTATTGTGTTATTGTGTGAATAGTCTGTCTGTTATTGGTGTGAATAGTCTGTCTGTTATTGGTGAATAGTCTGTGTTATTGGTGTGATAGTCTGTCTGTTATTGGTGTGAATAGTCTGTCTGTGTTATTGGTGTGAATAGTCTGTCTGTGTTATTGGTGTGAATAGTCTGTGTTATTGGTGTGAATAGTCTGTCTGTGTTATTGGTGTGAATAGTCTGTCTGTGTTATTGGTGTGAATAGTCTGTCGGTGTTATTGGTGTGAATAGTCTGTGTTTATTAGTGTGAATAGTCTGGTGTTATTGAATAGTCTGTGTTATTGGTGTGAATAGTCTGTCTGTGTTATTGGTGTGAATAGTCTGTCTGTGTTATTGGTGTGAATAGTCTGTCGGTGTTATTGGTGTGAATAGTCTGTCGGTGTTATTGGTGTGAATAGTCTGTGTTACTGGTGTGAATAGTCTGTCTGTGTTATTGGTGTGAATAGTCTGTGTTACTGGTGTGAATAGTCTGTGTTATTGGTGTGAATAGTCTGTCTGTGTTACTGGTGTGAATAGTCTGTGTTACTGGTGTGAATAGTCTGGTGTTATTGGTGTGAATAGTCTGTCGGTGTTATTGGTATGAATAGTCTGTGTTATTGGTGTGAATAGTCTGTCTGTGTTACTGGTGTGAATAGTCTGTGTTACTGGTGTGAATAGTCTGTGTTATTGGTGTGAATAGTCCGTCTGTGTTACTGGTGTGAATAGTCTGTCGGTGTTATTGGTGTGAATAGTCTGTCGGTGTTATTGGTATGAATAGTCTGTGTTATTGGTGTGAATAGTCTGTCGGTGTTATTGGTGTGAATAGTCTGTCTGTTATTGGTATGAATAGTCTGTCTGTGTTATTGGTGTGAATAGTCTGTCTTATTGGTGTTATCTGTCGGTGTTATTGAATAGTCTGTCTGTTATTGTGTGAATAGTCTGTCGGTGTTATTGGTGTGAATAGTCTGTCTGTTATTGTTAATAGTCTGTCTGTGTTATGAATAGTCTGTCTGTCTGTCTGTTATTGGTGTGAATAGTCTGTTGGTGTTATTAGTGTGAATAGTCTGTCGGTGTTATTGGTGTGAATAGTCTGTGTTACTGGTGTGAATAGTCTGTCGGTGTTATTGGTGTGAATAGTCTGTCTGTTATTGGTGTGAATAGTCTGTCGGTGTTATTGGTGTGAATAGTCTGTCTTTATTGGTGTGAATAGTCTGTCTGTTATTGGTTATTGGTGTGAATAGTCTGTGTTACTGGTGTGAATAGTCTGTCGGTGTTATTGGTGTGAATAGTCTGTGTTACTGGTGTGAATAGTCTGTCTGTTATTGGTGTGAATAGTCTGTCTGTGTTATTGGTGTGAATAGTCTGTCTGTTATTGGTGTGAATAGTCTGTTGGTGTTATTAGTGTGAATAGTCTGTCGGTGTTATTGGTGTGAATAGTCTGTGTTACTGGTGTGAATAGTCTGTGTTACTGGTGTGAATAGTCTGTCGGTGTTATTGGTGTGAGATTGGTGTGAATAGTCTGTCTGTTATTGTTAATGTCTGTGTGTGAATAGTCTGTGTTACTGGTGTGAATAGTCTGTCTGTGTTATTGGTGTGAATAGTCTGTCTGTGTTATTGGTGTGAATAGTCTGTCTGTGTTATTGGTGTGAATAGTCTGTCTGTGTTACTGGTGTGAATAGTCTGTCGGTGTTATTGGTGTGAATAGTCTGTTACTGGTGTTAGTCTGTCTGTGTTATTGGTGAATAGTCTGTCTGTGTTATTGGTGTTATGGTGTGAATAGTCTGTCTGTGTTATTGGTCTGTCTGTCATTGATGAATAGTCTGGAGCAACAGTACAGAGATATGCTTTGTCAGATGAACGGAGCAACAGTACAGAGATATGCTTGATGAAAACCTGCTCCAGAGCGCTCAGGACCTCAGACTGGGGTGAAGGTTCACCTTCCAACAGGACAACGACACCCCTAAGCACACAGCCAAGACAACACTAGAGTGGCTTCGGGACAAGTCTCTGAATGTCCTTGAGTGGCCCAGCCAGAGCCCGGACTTGAACCTGATCGAATATCTCCTGAGAGACCTGAAAATAGCTGTGCAGCAACGCTCCCCATCCAACCTGACAGAGCTTGAGAGGATCTGCAGAGAAGAATGGGAGAAACTCCCCAAATACAGGTGTGCCAAGCTTGTAGCGTCATACCAAGAAGACTCAAGGCTGTAATTGCTGCCAAAGGTACTTCAACATAGTACTGAGTAAAGGGTGTGAATACTTATGTAAATGTGATATTTCAGTTTTTTATTTTTAACAAATTTGCAAAATAATTTCTAAAAACCTGTTTTTGCTTTGTGATTATGGGATATTGTGTGTAGATTGATGAGGGCAAAAAATAATTGAATCAATTCTAGAATAAGGCTGTAACGTAACAAAATGTGGAACATGTCAAGGGGTCTGAATACCTTCCGAATAGCGCTGTATATTTTCGTTTTATGTTGGGGCTTTATAGATTGTTTATTTTGATGTGTTAGGCTTCAGAGTTGAGTGTTATTTGTCCAGGCCTCAATTGTTTCATGACTAGCACCATACATTCTCTCTGTTGATTTATTCTATATGTTACAATGGGGGAATCGGGAGGTGATTCCCATTTGTGACCAACTGGCTCGATCAGGTCTTACGTAGTAGCAACATTTGAAATTGTGTTTTTTACATTCGATAAAAGTAGAGACTAGAAAATGCTAGAAAAATGGTATATCATACACTACAGTTGAAGAACAATGGGAAAGTAATTGTGCTTTGAAAGGTGATACACTTGTAACCTCACTTTTGAGAAAATGGTCCTTGAATGTTTTGGTACACCTACTGAAGAGCTCTTCTTTGTCTACACACATTCAGCATAGTTCACACCCTCTTGAGCCTTAGCCCCATTCATGTGAGGCCATGTGCTAAACTGAGTGAGTACGGTGGTGTACAAAACAACCAATCATTTCATAACTACATCTGTCAACATGTCTGTAGGCAGTTGTCGCAGTGACATCATGAACATTCTATTGTCGCAGTGACATCATGAACATTCTATTGTCGTCCAACATCAAACTTGTCGTTGTTGTTATGAAAAAGTATAAACGCAAAAATGACAGGCTGCATGACATCAGCAGCCCGGTGGTCTGAATTAGCATAACAGGTGTATTTTAACACCTGTAAACCCATCCGTTTAAAAATTAATTTAGTATACGTCACTTTAACAAACCAGGCAACTAAAAGCAACTTCCTAAACAATGTTTTGGTTATTTTGTAACTCGTTAGCTAGCTAGCTAACCTTAAGTTAGCTGGCTAGCCAGTTCAAATAATGACCATATCATATAGCTGACAATGTCTTAACTTCAGCCAATCAGTGTTCATTATTACAGGAACATAAACTCTCAACAAGATCATTATTTACAAGTTAATGGCGAGCTAATTACATAAAATAGCTTACGGTTGTGAGTATGAAATTAAAGCAGGGCATTCTACCGGAGAATTGTATAACTTAGACACTGTCTCGTTGGCCTGACGTTACATCCTTATCTGACTTTGGTGCAGGTCATGTTGTTCTTCACTTTACCATCTCTGGTGAACACACACTATATTAGATACAAATATGTTTATTTATCACATACACATGATGTGTAAACAGTACAGTGAAATGGTTACTTACATAGTGGAGTCTTTAGTTTAGACATGAAGCTAGCTAGCTAAACAATGAACTATAATCCCAACTCATAATGTTACTACACTGCATTACATAGTGGAGTCCTCTGTTTAGACATGTAGCTAGCTAGCTAAACAATGAACTATAATCACAACTCATAATGTTAGTACACTGCATTACATAGTGGAGTCTTTTGTTTAGACATGAAGCTAGCTAGCTAACCAATGAACTATAATCAAAACTCATAACGTTACTACACTGCATGAATCTACATGTAGCTAGCTAGCTAAACAATGAACTATAATCCCAACTCATAATGTTAGTACACTGCATTACATAGTGGAGTCTTTTGTTTAGACATGAAGCTAGCTAGCTAACCAATGAACTATAATCACAACTCATAACGTTACTACACTGCATGAATCTACATGTAGCTAGCTAGCTAAACAATGAACTATAATCACAACTCATAATGTTAGTACACTGCATTACATAGTGGAGTCTTTTGTTTAGACATGAAGCTAGCTAGCTAACCAATGAACTATAATCACAACTCATAACGTTACTACACTGCATGAATCTACATGTAGCTAGCTAGCTAAACAATGAACTATAATCCCAACTCATAATGTTTACTACACTGCATTACATAGTGGAGTCCTCTGTTTAGACATGTAGCTAGCTAGCTAAACAATGAACTATAATCCCAACTCATAATGTTTACTACACTGCGTGAATCTACATGTAGCTAAAGCTAACCAACTAGGTTCAATGTTAACTTGCTAGCTAAAATTAGGCTATAACAAGCAATGCAAATGGCTCTGAGATATGAATAATATTACCATGAATAAGATCATACACGTAACGTTAGCTAACTTGCCATGAAAACGTCTTTCTGACAATTTTAAACGTATAATATCTGAAAATGTAGCTAGCTAGACTCTCTTACCCATATACACGGATGGACACTTCTCCCTCTCTGTCACGTATGCTGTGGTTGCCCTTAGTTTGAAGATGTAATCCGCAGACGGGTGTTTTATACAACAGCCTTTGTGCGTTCTCTTTTCAACTCCGTCTGTATATATTTGCAATCCAAGCCTGAGTTTCTCCATCTCTTTAGCTATCATACTCTGCTTGCACCGGGCATTCTACTGATTTCAGAAATCGGTCCTCCAGAAAGTGGAAAGCATTATCAATATTATCACAGTTATTCGTGATATCTTTAAAAAAAAGCCACGTTAGGAAGGATTTACCTACACATACTGAACAGCTCATGTGATAGACAGAAGCCTGCTACATGGCAGACCAATCTGAACTCATCTCTCAGCATGCCCAACCCATCCATTATCTCAGCCAATCATGGCTAGCGGGAAGGTTCCTGACTTTTTCCATTACTTTTTTTTTGCTAAATCAATTAGGCTTTTTAATTTAACAATTGTATTCGTGTTTACAGACGGCATACAAGTTTGTTATTAAGGCACACGAAAGTTCACATGATCAAGAAGGCTTTTCTTATTATTTATTTATTTTTGTTGGTACTTTTACCCCCTTTTTTCTCCCCAATTTTGTGATATCCAATTGGTAGTTACAGTCTTGTCCCATCGCTTCAGCTCCCCTACGGACTCGGGAGAGGCGGAACTCCGAAATACAGCCTTGTCAAGCCGCAGTGCTTCTTGACACAGCTCGCTTAACCCGGAAGCCAGCCGCACCAATGTGTTGGAGGAAACACCGTACAGCTGGCGACCGAAGTCTGCTTGCAGGTGCCCGGCCCGCCACAAGGAGTCACTAGAGCACGGAGAAAATCCCGGCCGGCCAAACGCTGCCCTAACCTGGACAAGCCTGGACCAATTGTGCGCCGCCTCCTGGGTTTCCCAGTCACGGCCGGCTGTAACACAGCCTGGGATCGAACCAGGGTCTGTAGTGCGCTGCACCACTCGGCAGGCCCCTAGATTTCTGCCAAAAACCACAATAAGATAAAAACTTTTTTTTTTTTTTACAAATGTGAAGTAGTGATGCGTGGACGTTTGCCGAGTTTCCTGAAACGTTCCCATTTAAGAGCATACATATTTTTTTGCTGCAGTGCTGCCTTCCAGCAGTTAATCGTCTCTGATTTATTGAGAGATTCAAGGAGCAATCATTGTTAAGTAACATAGTAGATGCAAAGCATTGAATATTTACCTTCACGCATTTCGAAATTAAGTGACAATTGATGTTTCTCCCATTGTGCTGTTTACATTTACATTTACATTTAGGTCATTTAGCAGACGCTCTTATCCAGAGCGACTTACAAATTATTTCTAATTCGTTTTTTTAAAACATATGAAGATGTCCAGTGGAAGCAAATATGCAATTTATTGACACCACGACACAGTAAAGTCTTGGATACACATCCCGAATGCTAGTCAATAAAAACATCAAAAATTCTCTGGTCTGTTTTGCTTGTTACATCACCAACAACCAATCGAATTGAAACGTCAACATGGCGCCCGTCTCAAAACCAAACTGTCTTAATATGTGGCTCTGGTCGTAGTTGGTGGCCGTTTAGGTTTTCAATCAAGGTTGAACCCTGTTTAATAAGAGACCGACTACAGATCTCCTAGTTGGGGAGTGTAGGGGGGGGGGGGACAGCTGGTTCCCAGATGCTGTTCCAGTACATCCTGCTACAGATGCATCCCAGGAGGATCAGTTTGTTGACTCTTCATGCTACACAGGATGACATTCAGGATATTGTTTTTGAATAGAAATATGTAAAGACCAGAATATCAATGTTGAATGTGATGCTTGAAATATCAAAGTAAATGTAGTACCTAAAAACCAATGTAGAATGTAAGTCTTAAGCCTAGATTGTTATGGTAAATATACCCTAATTGTAGAATGTAAGGCCTAGAATGTATCCTAAATGTGTAGAAGGTAAAGCCTATAGAATAAACATGTACAGTTGAAGTCAGAAGTTTACATACACCTTAGCCAAATACATTTAAACTCAGTTTTTCACAATTCCTGACATTTAATCCTAGTAAAAATTC
The DNA here is from genome assembly GCF_034236695.1 of Oncorhynchus nerka. NCBI lineage: Eukaryota > Metazoa > Chordata > Actinopteri > Salmoniformes > Salmonidae > Oncorhynchus > Oncorhynchus nerka. The sequence continues at coordinate 97,870,971 of NC_088397.1, read as the reverse complement.
CCTGTCTTAGGTCAGTTAGGATCACCACTTTATTTTAAGAATGTGAAATGTCAGAATAATATTAGAGAGAAGGATTTATTTCAGCTTTTATTTCTTTCATCACATTCCCAGTGGGTGAGAAGTTTACATACACTCAATTAGTATTTGGTAGCATTGCCTTTAAATTGTTTAACTTGGGTCAAATGTTTTGGGTAGCCTTCCACAAGCTTCCCACGATAAGTTGGGTGAATTTTGGCCCATTCCTCCTTACAGAGCTGGTGTAACTGAGTCAGGTTTGTAGGCCTCCTTGCTCGCGCGCACTTTTTCAGTTCTGCCCACAATTTGTCTATGGGATTGAGGTCAGGGCCTTGTGATGGCCACTCCAATACCTTGACTTTGTTGTCCTTAAGCCATTTTGCCACAACTTTGGAAGTATTCTTGGGGTCATTGTCCATTTGGAAGACCCATTTGCGACCAAGCTTTAAATTCCTGATTGATGTCTTGAGATGTTGCTACAATATATCCACATAATTGTCCTCCCTCATGATGCCATCTATTTTGTGAAGTGCACCAGTCCCTCCTGCAGCAAAGCACCCCCACAACATGATGCTGCCACCCCCGTGCTTCACGGTTGGGATGATGTTCTTTGGCTTGCAAGCCTCCCCCTTTCCTCCAAACATAACAATGGTCATTATGGCCAAACAGTTCTATTTTTGTTTCATCAGACCAGAGGACATTTCTCCAAAAAGTACGATCTTTGTCCCCATGTGCAGTTGCAAACCGTAGTCTGGCTTTTTAATGGTGGTTTTGAAGCAGTGGCTTCTTCCTTGCTGAGCGGGCTCTCAGGTTATGTCGATATAGGACTCGATTTACTGTGGATATAGATACTTTTGTACCTGTTTCCTCCAGCATCTTCACAAGGTCCTTTGCTGTCGTTCTGGGATTGATTTGCACTTTTCGCACCAAAGTACATTCATCTCTAGGAGACAGAACGCGTCTCCTTCCTGAGCGGTATGACTGCTGCTTGGTCCCATGGTTTGTACATGATTTGTACAGATGAACGTGGTACCTTCAGGCTTTTGGAAATTCCTCCCAAGGATGAATCAGACTTGTGGAGGTCTACCATTTTTTTCTAAGGTCTTGACTGATATCTTTTGATTTTCCCATGATGTTAAGCGAAGAGGCACTGAGTTTGAAGGTAGGCCTTGAAATACATCCACAGGTACAATTCCAATTGACTCAAATGATGTCAATTAGCCCGTCAGAAGCTTCTAAAGCCATGACATCATTTTCTGGAATTTTCCAAGCTGTTTAAAGGTACAGTCAACTTAGTGAATGTAAACTTCTGACCCACTGGAATTGTGATGCAGTGAATTATAAGTGAAATAATCTGTCTGTAAACAATTGTTGGAGAAATTACTTGTGTCATGCACAAAGTAGATGTCCTAACCGACTTGCCAAAACTATAGTTTGTTAACAAGAAATTTGTGGAGTGGTCGAAAAAAACACGTTTTAATTACTCCAACCTAAGTGTTTGTAAACTTCCGACTTCAACATGTAAATGTAGAATGTAAGGCCTAGAATGTATCCTAAATGTGTAGAAGGTAAAGCCTATAGAATAAACATGTAAATGTAAAATGTATGGCCTAGAATGTATCCTAAATGTGTAGAAGGTAAAGCCTATAGAATAAACATGTAAATGTAGAATGTATGGCCTAGAATGTATCCTAAATGTGTAGAAGGTAAAGCCTATAGAATAAACATGTAAATGTAGAATGTAAGGCATAGAATGTATCCTAAATGTGTAGAAGGTAAAGCCTATAGAATAAACATGTAAATGTAGAATGTAAGGCCTAGAATGTATCCTAAATGTAAATGTAGACTGTAAAGCCACTTCCTCGGCCTGGGGCTATAATCCCAGCACAGGTTTTTCCTACGGCAGTTGTTAACCTTTAAGACCTCAAAAAACACTTCAGATATATTATGTTACATATGTGGAGAAAACATATTGCAGTCAGTACAGTACACCTGAGTGTTATGGGTAGTTTATTACACAGATTATTTCAAAATTTATCAACTACATTTACTTATTTCCTGAAGTTATTTTCATCACAGCGGAGTTAGTTTCCTACTAGTATACTCTCTTTATGTTTTTGATGTCATTGAAACAGATACCCTAGCCTATAACCCCAACGAGCTTTACAGATACCCCAGCGGAGTTAGTTTCCTACTAGTATACTCTCTTTATGTTTTTGATGTCATTGAAACAGATACCCTAGCCTATAACCCCAACGAGCTTTACAGATACCCCAGCGGAGTTAGTTTCCTACTAGTATACTCTCTTTATGTTTTTGATGTCATTGAAACAGATACCCTAGCCTATAACCCCAACGAGCTTTACAGATACCACAGCGGAGTTAGTTTCCTACTAGTATACTCTCTTTATGTTTTTGATGTCATTTGAAACAGATACCCTAGCCTATAACCCCAACGAGCTTTACAGATACCCCAGCGGAGTTAGTTTCCTACTAGTATACTCTCTTTATGTTTTTGATGTCATTGAAACAGATACCCTAGCCTATAACCCCAACGAGCTTTACAGATACCCCAGCGGAGTTAGTTTCCTACTAGTATACTCTCTTTATGTTTTTGATGTCATTGAAACACATTCATTTTATAAAGCCCTTTTTCTTTACATCAGTAATTGTCACAAGGTGCTTTACAGATACCCTAGCCTATAACCCCAAAGAGTTTTACAGATACCCTAGCCTATAACCCCAACGAGCTTTACAGATACCCTAGCCTATAACCCCAACGAGCTTTACAGATACCCTAGCCTATAACCCCAACGAGCTTTACAGATACCCTAGCCTATAACCCCAAAGAGCTTTACAGATACCCTAGCCTATAACCTCAAAGAGCTTTACAGATGCCCTAGCCTATAACCCCAAAGAGTTTTACAGATACCCTAGCCTATAACCCCAAAGAGCTTTACAGATACCCTAGCCTATAACCCCAAAGAGCTTTACAGATACCCTAGCCTATAACCCCAACGAGCTTTACATATACCCTAGCCTATAACCCCAAAGAGCTTTACAGATACCCTAGCCTATAACCCCTAAGAACTGTACAGATACCCTAGCCTATAACCCCTAAGAGTTTTACAGATTCCCAGGCTAAAACCCCAAATAGCTTTGCAGATAACCTAGCCTAAAACCCCAAAGAACTTTACAGATACCCCAAATAGCTTTACAGATACCCAGGCTAAAACCCCAAAGTGCAAGCAATGCAGAGTGGTGAGTGTGGAGGTTAAGCCAGATTTCCTTTCCTTTCTTTTTGGATCGAGACATTGTGGTGACAGCATAGGTATGGATAGTTTTCCAGCTTAAATATACGCCACAGCTCCGTGGAGGGCTATTCCATGAGCTGCTTTATATTTTGGCTGCTGACTGTATTTTCCCCATCATCTTGGCATGCAACTACCTCTGGGCTCAGCATAGCAGTGAAATGAGATCCAAACTAGGGGTGTTGCAACAAACTTTAACAAAGAATCTTACGACCTTATTATATTGAGATGTACTTTTATAGCCATATTTTTCATTGTGCTTTTTTTTAGTGCATCACTTAGTGGAGATGCAGACGGTCTACGTTTTGGCCCTTTGTTGCAGCTATTAGTAATGCTAACGTAAACTAAACACCATTTACTGTCTGCTGGTATGTAGCTAAATCAACACCATATTTGGTTACTCTGTATGTCTCTGTGGGCCAATAGAGTGGTGAGGGGGGAGGAGTCTACCGTGTGCCGAAGCCACTTCACCATAAAAGGTTCTAGATACAGGTTCACTCAAACATCGTTTTAAAGATTTTGTTTCACTATTGACAGTTACAGCTGAATTTGGGATTGTATATCGAGTCGCTCTCTTTAAATATTTACCATCTGTGGGTATTCGTTTGTCTCTGAATGGTTTAATCATACATTTTGCTGCCAGCTCCTGATAGCAGGGCATAAAAACTACGTGTGTGTCTCCTGAATTAGCCTAGTGCACATGTGTGTTCAGCTATAGCCTGTTCCGAGTTGTTTTTCCCCCTAACTAAACTAGCTGGCCTAGCTGAACTATGCTAGTTTTCGTCCTCATGACCAAACTTCATAAATACTGCACCTTCATCTTCAAAACTCCTTGTGCTCGTTATGAAGTGATCTGCCTTTACGGAGCTTTGCTCATGAAACAGCCGACGAGGCAGAATCCTGGTTAATCAGCCTCTGAGGATTCTACTGAATCTGATCAGCCTGTCAGGAATGGAGCTCACCCATTCTGTAAATCGAAAAATACTACCCATAAAACAGGGAGTGTCCCTTACAAATGATACACATGTCATTTATGCAAGCTAACAACCAGCATAGAGAACAAGCTAGCTAAGTTAGCTGCGTTGCTTGCAATGCGATTGGCTGTGGTCTTGGGGGTGTCACACCCCCTGGGAGACAGAGCTGTCTGTCAGGCATTGTTCAGGGCTTAAATGCCCCACGAGGGCTTAGATGCCCCCAAGAGCTCTTAGTTCAAGGTAAGGGACATTTAGCTTGCTCACATTCTAACTTATAAATTGCTAATGAGCCCCCACCACAAATTAATTAATGATGTTAGCATGAAATGTACCATCACTTAGTGTCGTAATCCATGAAAACATATGTGCTGATCCACGTTGAGGTCTGCTGCCTCAGCCTTACTGTCAATCTATCATCAATACGGGATCTCCAATTTACAGAGTTTCTCCTGATCTCCACAAAACACCTGTGTTATGTCATTATCTGTCTGGTGTTCAACCTTCCCAAGTTCTCTCACGTCACCCCGCTCCTCCGCTCTCTCCACTGGCTTCCAGTTGAAGCTCGCATCCGCTACAAGACCATGGTGCTTGCCTACGGAGCTGTGAGGGGAACGGCACCTCAGTACCTCCAGGCTCTGATCAGGCCCTACACCCAAACAAGGGCACTGCGTTCATCCACCTCTGGCCTGCTCGCCTCCCTACCACTGAGGAAGTACAGTTCCCGCGCAGCCCAGTCAAAACTGTTCGCTGCTCTGGCCCCCCAATGGTGGAACAAACTCCCTCACGACGCCAGGACAGCGGAGTCAATCACCACCTTCCGGAGACACCTGAAACCCCACCTCTTTCAGGAATACCTAGGATAGGATAAAGTAATCCTTCTCACCCCCCCCCTTTACAATGCACTATTGTAAAGTGGCTGTTCCACTGGATGTCTTAAGGTGAATGCACCAATTTGTAAGTCGCTCTGGATAAGAGCGTCTGCTAAATGACTTAAATGTAATGTAAATGTAATTATCATGAGATAAATACGAGGGAATTATGTTTTTAATTTACATGTCATCTCTGGACTTGCGTACCAATGACAATAATGAATTAATGAATGGCTAAATGAACTTCAGGACACAAAGTGTCCATGGAGCTGCTCCTGCTCCTTCTCACCACCACTCTCTGTGGAGTCATGTTAGTGGAGAATTCACAACATGCAACAGGCGTGTCTTTTATTACTGGCATTAAGAAACCTAAATAGAAGAGGGAAGAGCTTTGACGATTTGAGACGTACGTGGGCACACACAGATACACTCCCTCGCCCATCTCTCTCTTTTTCTCTCACTCCATCTCTGTCACAAAGCAGCCATTGAGCAGCCCCCCCCAGCACAGTGCAGTGTGTCATAGACAATCTCAGAACCTGTAGAGAATCCTTCAGCCTGACTGATACACCTTAGGAACCGGCTGGAGGGTTTCTGCTATGGTTTTCCTGAACAGTTCTCTCTCTCTCTCTCTCTCTCTCTCTCTCTCTCTCTCTCTCTGACTAGATGTATTTGTCAAGCTTAGAATCCTCTTTTGGTTTTCTTCAGGACTTCAAGCTTAGAATCCTCTTTTGGTTTTCTTCAGGACTTCAAGCTTAGAATCCTCTTTTGGTTTTCTTCAGGACTTCAAGCTTAGAATCCTCTTTTGGTTTTCTTTAGGAGTTCAAGCTTAGAATCCTCTTGGTTTTCTTCATGGAGTTCAAGCTTAGAATCCTCGTTGGTGTTCTTCATGGAGTTCAAGCTTAGAATCCTCGTTGGTGTTCTTCATGGAGTTCAAGCTTAGAATCCTCGTTGGTGTTCTTCATGGAGTTCAAGCTTAGAATCCTCGTTGGTGTTCTTCATGGAGTTCACTATGGCTTTAACTTCACATGTTAGTATATTAGAACGCTGTGGGTTCTGGTTCTGGTAGCTGTTAGGTTCCATACGTTCATAGACGTCACTGGATTCTCCAGGTCTGTTTCACATCTTTCTTTCCCCTCTCCATCCCCTCCCCTCTCTTTTCCTCTTTCCTTGCCTCCTCACATCTCTCTTTCCCCTCTTCATCCCCTCCCCCCTCTTTCCCTATTTCCTTACCTCCTCACATCTCTCTTTCCCTTCTTCATCCCCTCCCCCTCTTTCCTTACCTCCTCACATCTCTCTTTCCCCTCTTCATCCCCTCTTTCCTTACCTCCTCACATCTCTCTTTCCCCTCTTCTTCCCCTCTTCATCCCCTCTTCATCCCCTCTTTCCTTACCTCCTCACATCTCTCTTTCCCCTCTTCATCCCCTCCCCCCTCTTTCCCTATTTCCTTACCTCCTCACATCTCTCTTTCCCCTCTTCTTCCCCTCCCCCCTCTTTCCTTACCTCCTCAAATCTCTTTCCCCTCTTCATCCCCTCTTTCCTTACCTCCTCATGTCTCTTTTTCTCCTCTTCTTCCCCTCCCCCCTCTCCTCCATCTACCCACATTTAGTAGGCTACAGGTGAGGCTGTTTCTCTAAAGGCGACTCAATAAAGGTTCAATCTACTCCCGGACATGAAAACACTACGATATAAAGTGTTTTATGATCTGTCCTTTGTCAGACAGGCTTGCAGGACGCACCGATACATCCGATTTAATAAAGGCCTGTAGGTAAATACTGCGCTCAAAGTGAAGAGAACAGAAGTACCCAGCTGTACATCCTTTTACAACAATAGGCAGTGTCTATCCATCTAGCTATCAACGGAAGGCTGAGGATCCCAGTTGTACAGACAGTCAGACAGACAGTCAGACAGACAGTCAGACAGACAGACAGTCAGACAGACAGTCAGTCAGTCAGACAGTCAGACAGACAGACAGACAGACAGACAGACAGACAGTCAGACAGACAGACAGACAGACAGACAGACAGACAGACAGACAGACAGACAGACAGAGACAGACAGACAGACAGACAATCAGACAGACAGTGTTTTTTTTAAAAAACGTTTTGATATGATGATTAACATGACGGTCAAAAAAACGTTTTACATGGTCAAGACTCAACTTTGGACTTTGGTCTTTCTACTATAAATTTTTTTTTTTTTAAATGGGGCCAACGTGTGAGATTAGGATACACATTTCAAAATGATTTGAAACGTATAAAAATAAAAAGGATTCTAATGCAGTTCCACATGTGTCCTTAGAGAAATAAAAAATGAATATGTGCTAGTTGTCCCATAACTCCAGCTATACAACAACATAGACCTAGGACTATACATCTTTTAAGAAGGCTTCATGCAGACATTGGCAAGTCAAATTCTGCCATTCACACTTTAAGAATAATATATATTTTAGGCCTTGTTATTCAAATTATTATTACATTCTGAAATATGTCAGGCAATGAGGACATTAGTAGCATAGCTTAGTGGTTAGAGTGTAGAGGTGGCAGGGTAGCTTAGTGGTTAGAGTGTAGGGACAGCAGGTAGCCTAGTGGTTAGAGTGTAGAGGCGGCAGGGTAGCCTAGGTTAGTTAGGGACAGTAGGGTGGTTAGACAGCAGGTAGCCTAGTGGTTAGAGTGTAGGGACAGCAGGTAGCTTAGTGGTTAGAGTGTAGGGACAGCAGGTAGCTTAGTGGTTAGAGTGTAGGGACAGCAGGTAGCCTAGTGGTTAGAGTGTAGAGGCGGCAGGGTAGCCTAGTGGTTAGAGTGTAGGGACAGCAGGTAGCCTAGTGGTTAGAGTGTAGGGACAGCAGGTAGCCTAGTGGTTAGAGTGTAGAGGCGGCAGGGTAGCCTAGTGGTTAGAGTGTAGGGACAGCAGGTAGCCTAGTGGTTAGAGTGTAGGGACAGCAGGTAGCCTAGTGGTTAGAGTGTAGGGACAGCAGGTAGCCTAGTGGTTAGAGTGTAGGGACAGCAGGTAGCCTAGTGGTTAGAGTGTAGGGACAGCAGGTAGCCTAGTGGTTAGAGTGTAGGGACAGCAGGTAGCCTAGTGGTTAGAGTGTAGGGACAGCAGGTAGCCTAGTGGTTAGAGTGTAGGGACAGGGACAGGTAGCCTAGTGGTTAGAGTGTAGGGACAGCAGGTAGCCTAGTGGTTAGAGTGTAGGGACAGCAGGTAGCCTAGTGGTTAGAGTGTAGGGACAGCAGGTAGCCTAGTGGTTAGAGTGTAGGGACAGCAGGTAGCCTAGTGGTTAGAGTGTAGGGACAGCAGGTAGCCTAGTGGTTAGAGTGTAGGGACAGCAGGTAGCCTAGTGGTTAGAGTGTAGGGACAGCAGGTAGCCTAGTGGTTAGAGTGTAGAGGCGGCAGGGTAGCCTAGTGGTTAGAGTGTAGAGGTGGCAGGGTAGCCTAGTGGTTAGAGTGTAGAGGCGGCAGGGTAGCCTAGTGGTTAGAGTGTAGGGACGGTAGCCTAGGGTAGCAGCTAGTGGTTTAGAGTGTAGAGGTGGCAGGTAGCCTAGTGGTTAGAGTGTAGAGGTGGCAGGTAGCCTAGTGGTTAGAGTGTAGGGACAGCAGGTAGCCTAGTGGTTAGAGTGTAGAGGTGGCAGGTAGCCTAGTGGTTAGTGTAGAGGAGGCAGGTAGCCTAGTGGTTAGAGTGTAGAGGTGGCAGGTAGCCTAGTGGTTAGAGGGGGGGCAGGTAGCCTAGTGGTTAGAGCGTTGGACTTGTAACCGAAAGGTTGCGAGATCGAATCCCCGAGCTGAACAAGGTAAAAATCTGTCGTTCTGCATCCCTGAACAAGGCAGTTTAACCCACTGTTCACAGGCCGTCATTGTAAATAAGAATTTGTTCTTTAACTGACTTGCCTAGTAAAATAAAGGTTAAATAAAAAATTATTAAAAAAATGTATGGTGCTGTTTCTGTAGCCTTCGTGACCGACGCAGGAACACATAATAAAGCCACGAATAGAGGTAGCATTAATCTCACCATTTCAATGTCACCATCGTTGTTTTTATAATGAGAAAATTACCCCCAAAAAAACAACATGTCGTCTTCCTCATAAATAACCGCACATGGTTTTACCACAACAGAGCAGCGCAACACCCTTCAATTGAAGTGGCGGGAAACAAACAAAAGTGGCCACATCTCTATCAGGGTGCAGGGGAACTTATACATCTCTATCAGGGTGCAGGGGAACTTATACATCTCTATACGGGTGCAGGGGAACTTATACATCTCTATCAGGGTGCAGGGGAACTTATACATCTCTATAAGGGTGCAGGGGAACTTATACATCTCTATAAGGGTGCAGGGGAACTTATACATCTCTATCAGGGTGCAGGGGACCTTATACATCTCTATAAGGGTGCAGGGGAACTTATACATCTCTATCAGGGTGCAGGGGAACTTATACATCTCTATCAGGGTGCAGGGGGACCTTATACATCTCTATAAGGGTGCAGGGGAACTTATACAATAGTTACAAGGACTTTACAAGCACCAATTTGAGGACTTGACTGTATTTCAAGGTAGGACTATTCCTTGTATTTCTGAGCTCCAAATTCAAGTTCATGTCGGCTACTTTAAGCCCCATTCATTGTGTTGTTTAAAGTTACAGGCGTAACATGGAAAACTACATGTATTTATCATGTTATTTCAGTACCAGATCATTTTTTGGGAACAAGGATATGTAATTTGTTGTGATTATATCCAGAATAATTAATAGGAGGAGAGTTGGTGTTTCTGTCCTAGGACTCTGTCCTTGTAGTTTCCTGCACAACAAATCTGTCCTACACAACAGTTCATGTCCTACACAACAGTGTCCTGCACAACAGTGTCCTGCACATTCATTGTGTTGTTTAACAGTTACAGTCTGTCGTCTGTCCTAACAACAGAAAACTACAGTCTTTATCATGTTATTTCAGTACCAGATCATTTTTATACTACACGACAGTCTGTCCTAACAAGGATATGTAACAACAGTTTGACAGTCTGTTATATCAACAGTCTGTCCTAATAATTGTCCTGCACAACAGTGTCCTGCACAACAGTATACTACACGACAGTCTGTCCTACACAACAGTATACTACACGACAGTCTGTCCTACACAACAGTCTGTCCTACACAACAGTATACTACACAACAGTCTGTCCTACACAACAGTATACTACACGACAGTCTGTCCTACACGACAGTCTGTCCTACACAACATTATACTACACGACAGTCTGTCCTACACAACAGTATACTACACGACAGTCTGTCCTACACAACAGTATACTACACGACAGTCTGTCCTACACAACAGTCTGTCCTACACAACAGTATACTACACAACAGTCTGTCCTACACAACAGTATACTACACAACAGTCTGTCCTACACAACAGTATACTACACAACAGTCTGTCCTACACAACAGTATACTACACGACAGTCTGTCCTACACAACAGTATACTACACAACAGTCTGTCCTACACAACAGTCTGTCCTACACAACAGTATACTACACAACAGTCTGTCCTACACAACAGTCTGTCCTACACAACAGTCTGTACTACACAACAGTCTGTCCTACACAACAGTATACTACACGACAGTCTGTCCTACACAACAGTATACTACACGACAGTCTGTCCTACACAACAGTATACTACACGACAGTCTGTCCTACACAACAGTATACGACAGTCTGTCCTACACAACAGTCTGTCCTACACAACAGTCTGTCCTACACAACAGTATACTACACGACAGTCTGTCCTACACAACAGTCTGTCCTACACAACAGTATACTACACAACAGTCTGTCCTACACAACAGTCTGTCCTACACAACAGTCTGTCCTACACAACAGTCTGTCCTACACAACAGTATACTACACAACAGTATACTACACAACAGTCTGTCCTACACAACAGTATACTACACGACAGTCTGTCCTACACAACAGTATACTACACGACAGTCTGTCCTACACAACAGTATACTACACGACAGTCTGTCCTACACAACAGTCTGTCCTACACAACAGTATACTACACAACAGTCTGTCCTACACAACAGTCTGTCCTACACAACAGTATACTACACGACAGTCTGTCCTACACAACAGTCTGTCCTACACAACAGTATACTACACGACAGTCTGTCCTACACAACAGTATACTACACAACAGTCTGTCCTCTGTCCTACACAACAGTATACTACACAACAGTCTGTCCTACACAATAGTATACTACACGACAGTCTGTCCTACACAACAGTATACTACACGACAGTAGGTCCTACACGACAGTCTGTCCTACACAACAGTATACTACACGACAGTCTGTCCTACACGACAGTCTGTCCTACACAACAGTATACTACACGACAGTCTGTCCTACACAACAGTATACTACACAACAGTATACTACACAACAGTCTGTCCTACACAACAGACACAGTAGACTCGGTGTCCAAACCGAGGTACTAAAACATATGTAAACATGAACTCATTTTACCTTGATGCTTTTCTCTGTTAAATCTAACGAGACCCGACTGTAGTAATTCAAACGGACAACAGCAGGATGATCAAACACAATTTGGCTAGGGATATTTAGATCCAATGTGGATACAGACAACTGTCTTTCAACGGTGTAACTAAATGAGACAACGAAATATTCTTGCCGACACTTGGACTGTTTGTCTCATCAACAGCTGTTGGTCACCTGACTGTCAGCCAGAAAATTCCTTCCTGGATGAGATGATGACTTGTGAAAATAACAAGGAGTATTTAAACAGCTCGACACCAACATGCGCACCCGAGAAGTATTATGGGATATTTATTGAAGAACTACGTTAATGACAGTATTGATTTGTGTTTTTTTTTGACTACGGAGGTAAGGTGATTACGTCGGGGAAGCGTTTTTACATTTATTTTTTGTTCAATTGCATTTATTATTTAGGAATTGTGGGCCCCATGAAAACGGTTTTCACCACAAAACGTTACCTAGTTACAACGGCATTTCTGAAATCTCCTATACAAATAAACTGTCCGACAGCTAGATCCAGGAATTCTAACACGGCTCAAGTCTTAAATGTCTTAAGTTGACTGATTAATGTCTAATATATGTTAATTTACACTGCTATAAATGCAAGGACAGAAAAGTAATATTTTATATCACCTGATTTAGGACAAATCTGTGAAGACACCAAACATGTTAAAGGGTTTCATTGAATATTGCTATGATCCCCCCCTTATATCTTAATGTAATGACATTATTTTGTTGTTGTTATCAATGACTTATCAGCAGCTGTAACAAGTTGTCCAGTGTAGGAAATACTCACTGGTACCCTAGTTTATGGAAAGACCCATCCAGCGGTTGGGAACCAGTGCTTTGAAACAACCGTTAGACTTCTCTTGTCTGCACGTGCGTTTGTTCTGATGATCCAACCATGCAGGGAAGGAGAAGGAGACAGTCTGCCCCCATTATAACTGCTCAGGGCCTCTGTTCAAAAGGCCCGTGTCTGACTCAAAATCCACACTAGAAACCTCTCAGAGATACAGGTTGGCAGGCAGTCAGACAGATATATTTCTCCGTTGTATTGTAGCCTCTCGTCACTGCTTCTGGTTGCCAAGATCATAAGACAAGACAAGTGAGTTTAGCTGAGGACTGGTCTAAGATGATAGTTTTAGGCACAGCAGTTATGCCTAAGTTCTGAGGCTCATTCCAATAGATCACGTCTTCAGGTTTCATCAGTGGTTTAATAGATCACCTCTTCAGGTTTAATAGATCACGTCTTCAGGTTTAATAGATCACGTCTTCAGGTTTAATAGATCACGTCTTCAGGTTTCATCAGTGGTTTAATAGATCACGTCTTCAGGTTTAATAGATCACGTCTTCAGGTTTAATAGATCACGTCTTCAGGTTTCATCAGTGGTTTAATAGATCACGTCTTCAGGTTTAATAGATCACGTCTTCAGGTTTCATCGGTGGTTTAATAGATCACCTCTTCAGGTTTAATAGATCACGTCTTCAGGTTTCATCGGTGGTTTAATAGATCAGGTTTCATCGGTGGTTTAATAGATCACGTCTTCAGGTTTCATCTGTGGTTTAATAGATCACGTCTTCAGGTTTCATCGGTGGTTTAATAGATCACGTCTTCAGGTTTCATCGGTGGTTTAATAGATCAGGTTTCATCGGTGGTTTAATAGATCACGTCTTCAGGTTTCATCTGTGGTTTAATAGATCACGTCTTCAGGTTTTATCTGTGGTTTAATAGATCACGTCTTCAGGTTTCATCGGTGGTTTAATAGATCACGTCTTCAGGTTTCATCGGTGGTTTAATAGATCAACGTCTTCAGGTTTCATCAGTGGTTTAATAGATCAGGTTTCATTGGTGGTTTAATAGATCACGTCTTCAGGTTTAATAGATCACGTCTTCAGGTTTCATCGGTGGTTTAATAGATCACGTCTTCAGGTTTAATAGATCACATCTTCAGGTTTCATCGGTGGTTTAATAGATCAGGTTTCATCGGTGGTTTAATAGATCACGTCTTCAGGTTTAATAGATCACGTCTTCAGGTTTCATCGGTGGTTTAATAGATCACGTCTTCAGGTTTAATAGATCACGTCTTCAGGTTTAATAGATCACGTCTTCAGGTTTCATCAGTGGTTTAATAGATCACGTCTTCAGGTTTCATCGGTGGTTTAATAGATCACGTCTTCAGGTTTCATCAGTGGTTTAATAGATCACGTCTTCAGGTTTCATCGGTGGTTTAATAGATCACGTCTTCAGGTTTAATAGATCACGTCTTCAGGTTTCATCGGTGGTTTAATAGATCACGTCTTCAGGTTTAATAGATCACGTCTTCAGGTTTCATCGGTGGTTTAATAGATCACGTCTTCAGGTTTCATCGGTGGTTTAATAGATCACGTCTTCAGTCACACTGTAGCCGCCATCCTTACGGCAGATCAACATGTGAACTTTGTTTTTGAAATAATACCTGTGGGGTTTTTTTTTTCGAGAGAGAGGTTTGGGTCGTATTATGTTGAGAGTTGAGGTCCGTATGGTTTAAATTAGAAGGGTTTGGAATGCTTGGAATGTGTGCCGCCCCCCCCCCCCGGAAAAACCCAAATAACTCACCTTTGAGCGAAACCATTATTCTGTCAGCACTGACATTCAGCTCACCTGAGGGATGGGCTGTGGAACACACACACACTTCACTGGGCTTCAAGTGTCCACAGTCGTGGCCATGCTATTTTATTATGATATTATTTATAATACTTATTATTATTATTTATTATTATGCTATTTGCATTCAATGAAATTGCAATGCCCACTACTGAATGGTGGCTTGTGACTGGATAACCAATCTAAGGAGCAGTAGTGTAAATGTAAATGGGTTTACCACAGACTTCTCTCAAAAGTATGTCCCAAACGGCACCCTATTCCCTATATAGTGCACTACTTTTGACCAGAGCCCTATGGCTCTATAGTGCACTATATAGGGAATAGGGGACGCGGATGTCGTTGTACCCCCTCAAACCATCCCAGGGACTCCTTCTCGTTCCACCAAAGGCTGAAAATCTCCAGGGATCAGCATCATATAAATACAACTGGTTTTCCAGATGTACTTCTAGGAAGTACCACAGGACGGTTAACCATTTCACAGTATTGAAACGGCAGCTTCCAAGAAGAGCTGACCGAATAGGTCTTAGTGTGTAGGCTTTACTCCTGACTGGCATGAGGAAACTACCCCTCCCTACGTTCAGGCTATGCTCAAACCCTACACCCCAACTCGAGCACTCTGTTCTGCCTCCTCTGGTCTCTTGGTCCTCCCATCCCTATGGAAGGGCAGTTCCTGCTCAGCCCAATCCAAGCTCTTCTCTTGGTCCTCCCACCACTATGGAAGGGCAGTTCGTGCTCAGCCCAATCCAAGCTCTTCTCTTGGTCCTCCCACCACTATGGAAGGGCAGTTCCTGCTCAGCCCAATCCAAGCTCTTCTCTTGGTCCTCCCACCCCTATGGAAGGGCAGTTCCTGCTCAGCTCAACCCAATCCAAGCTCTTCTCTTGGTCCTCCCACCCCTATGGAAGGGCAGTTCCTGCTCAGCCCAATCCAAGCTCTTCTCTTGGTCCTCCCACCCCTATGGAAGGGCAGTTCCTGCTCAGCCCAATCAAAGCACTTTTCTGTCCTGGCACCCCCCAATGGTGGAACCCGCTTCCCCCTGAAGCTAGGACAGCAGAGTCTGCCCATCTTCCAAAAAAACACCTGGAACCGTACCTCTTCAAAGAGTATCTTTAATAATCTCCCTCCTCACCTCGACCCCCTGTTCCGGAACCAACACTTTTCCTTGACCCTTCCCAGCTCTGACTTTGCTGCTAATTGCTACTTTATTGAGGAAACGTGTACTTACTATGACTGTGATATGTGGTTGTCCCACCTAGCTGTCTTCAGATGAGTCTCTCTGGATAAGAGCGTCTGCTAAATGATTTAAATGTAAAGGTGTTAAAAACCCCTTCAGTTAGTTTTACCAAGAGGTCGGTGGAGGTGGAGGGGCAGGTCTACTCCCCATCCCTCCAGGTGTCTGCCAGCGTTGGCTGTACAGAGAGAGACGAGGCTTGGTTCCCAGATGGGCATGCTGGCCGTAGGCTAGAGGGGGTAGGCTGGTCCACTCCCCAGGTGTCTGGGTTCGGCTGGGCCAGGATCAAACCTGCAGTGAGTTGTCGTAACGGTCTGAGCAGTCGGCTGTGGTACGGAGAGTCTCTGAGCGGTTGTGTGAGACGTGGCAGAGCTGTGGAGGCCAAAACGGTAGATCGGTTCCATGTGTTTCCTGAGCGCCACTCGCTGCAGAGCAGACAGAGACCGTGTCCCAGATGGCACCCTGTTCCCGACGTAGTGCACTACTTTTAACCACAGCCTTATAGCCCCTGGATAGGGCCCTGGTCTAAAGTAGTGCACCATATAGGGAATAGGGTGCGATTGGGGATGCAGACTGGTTTGCCTCCTTTTCCTTGGCTTCACACAGCATGTCCAAGCCCCCGTGATTAACAAAAGAAAACAGACGGATTGCAACTTTTTATTTTGAGGGGGGTGAGGGGGAGAACAGCATTCACATGCTAAAATAGAGGAACAATGGCTTTTAGTCATGTTGATGAACTCTCCTCTTTTTCATTAAAAATGCAGATTTCCATTTCAGGTGAATTGGGTCCATTTCAGGCATTCAGTCATCTAACCTCAACATTGCAATGTATACGGTTGATCCTTTGTTGAGGACTGTTACCGCTGAGCAGGTTGTTGGGTCCTTTGTTGAGGACTGTGTTACTGCTGAGCAGGTTGTTGGGTCCTTTGTTGAGGACTGTGTTACTGCTGAGCAGGTTGTTGGGTCCTTTGTTGAGGACTGTGTTACCGCTGAGCAGGTTGTTGGGTCCTTTGATGAGGACTGTGTTACATCTGAGCAGGTTGTTGGGTCCTTTGTTGAGGACTGTGTTACTGCTGAGCAGGTTGTTGGGTCCTTTGTTGAGGACTGTGTTACCGCTGAGCAGGTTGTTGGGTCCTTTGATGAGGACTGTGTTACATCTGAGCAGGTTGTTGGGTCCTTTATTCAGTACTGTGTTACTGCTGAGCAGGTTGTTGGGTCCTTTGTTGAGGACTGTGTTACTGCTGAGCAGGTTGTTGGGTCCTTTGTTGAGGACTGTTACCGCTGAGCAGGTTGTTGGGTCCTTTGTTGAGGACTGTGTTACATCTGAGCAGGTTGTTGGGTCCTTTGTTGAGGACTGTGTTACTGCTGAGCAGGTTGTTGGGTCCTTTGTTGAGGACTGTGTTACTGCTGAGCAGGTTGTTGGGTCCTTTGTTGAGGACTGTGTTACTGCTGAGCAGGTTGTTGGGTCCTTTGTTGAGGACTGTGTTACTGCTGAGCAGGTTGTTGGGTCCTTTGTTGAGGACTGTGTTACCGCTGAGCAGGTTGTTGGGTCCTTTGATGAGGACTGTGTTACATCTGAGCAGGTTGTTGGGTCCTTTATTCAGTACTGTGTTACTGCTGAGCAGGTTGTTGGGTCCTTTGTTGAGGACTGTGTTACTGCTGAGCAGGTTGTTGGGTCCTTTGTTGAGGACTGTTACCGCTGAGCAGGTTGTTGGGTCCTTTGTTGAGGACTGTGTTACATCTGAGCAGGTTGTTGGGTCCTTTGTTGAGGACTGTGTTACTGCTGAGCAGGTTGTTGGGTCCTTTGTTGAGGACTGTGTTACTGCTGAGCAGGTTGTTGGGTCCTTTGTTGAGGACTGTTACCGCTGAGCAGGTTGTTGGGTCCTTTGTTGAGGACTGTGTTACATCTGAGCAGGTTGTTGGGTCCTTTGTTGAGGACTGTGTTACTGCTGAGCAGGTTGTTGGGTCCTTTGTTGAGGACTGTGTTACTGCTGAGCAGGTTGTTGGGTCCTTTGTTGAGGACTGTGTTACTGCTGAGCAGGTTGTTGGGTCCTTTGTTGAGGACTGTGTTACTGCTGAGCAGGTTGTTGGGTCCTTTGTTGAGGACTGTGTTACCGCTGAGCAGGTTGTTGGGTCCTTTGATGAGGACTGTGTTACATCTGAGCAGGTTGTTGGGTCCTTTATTCAGTACTGTGTTACTGCTGAGCAGGTTGTTGGGTCCTTTGTTGAGGACTGTGTTACTGCTGAGCAGGTTGTTGGGTCCTTTGTTGAGGACTGTTACCGCTGAGCAGGTTGTTGGGTCCTTTGTTGAGGACTGTGTTACATCTGAGCAGGTTGTTGGGTCCTTTGTTGAGGACTGTGTTACTGCTGAGCAGGTTGTTGGGTCCTTTGTTGAGGACTGTTACCGCTGAGCAGGTTGTTGGGTCCTTTGTTGAGGACTGTGTTACCGCTGAGCAGGTTGTTGGGTCCTTTGGTGAGGACTTTGTTACAGCTGAGCAGGTTGTTGGGTCATTTTTCGAGCATGGCCTAGGAGGTGTATGTGATCAGGGTCCTAGGGTCTATGCCAAACAAACAGACCTGCAGAGGGGTGCTGGTTGATGGGAACCAAACAAACAGACCTGCAGAGTGGTGCTGGTGGATGGGAACCAAACAAACAGACCTGCAGAGTGGTGCTGGTGGATGGGAACCAAACAAACAGACCTGCAGAGTGGTGCTGGTTGATGGGAACCAAACAAACAGACTTGCAGAGTGGTGCTGGTTGATGGGAACCAAACAAACAGACTTGCAGAGTGGTGCTGGTGGATGGGAACCAAACAAACAGACCTGCAGAGTGGTGCTGGTGGATGGGAACCAAACAAACAGACCTGCAGAGTGGTGCTGGTTGATGGGAACCAAACAAACAGACCTGCAGAGTGGTGCTGGTTGATGGGAACCAAACAAACAGACTTGCAGAGTGGTGCTGGTTGATGGGAACCAAACAAACAGACCTGCAGAGTGGTGCTGGTTGATGGGAACCAAACAAACAGACTTGCAGAGTGGTGCTGGTTGATGGGAACCAAACAAACAGACCTGCAGAGTGGTGCTGGTTGATGGGAACCAAACAAACAGACCTGCAGAGTGGTGCTGGTTGATGGGAACCAAACAAACAGACCTGCAGAGTGGTGCTGGTTGATGGGAACCAAACAAACAGACCTGCAGAGTGGTGCTGGTGGATGGGAACCAAACAAACAGACCTGCAGAGTGGTGCTGGTGGATGGGAACCAAACAAATTTAGAGGACCAAAAAAACAACCACTTTAAAATCTCTCACTGACCTAAATAGACCCCGTGGGTCTGTGATGCATCAGTCATGACGGATACAGTCATTTTAAATCATTGATGTCAAGTCAGTTCTGGCAAAAAGAAACGACTACGTTATGAAAGCTGAGCAGATTTAAACCAACTTGTTTGCATTAATCCAGCATTCAGATCTTACCCCTGGGAGGTCCAGAGTACTACTGTTCTGGCTTCGAATTTGAATTTGAGGGACATACAGTATTGTATCATATTCTGTGTACTGTACCTTTTGAGTGACTTCATAATCATATTCTGTACCTTTTGAGAGACAGCATATTCATATTCTGTGTACTGTGACTGCTTTTGAATCATATTTCTAGACCTGGTTCAGTAGCGTCTTCTACTGGTGATGTGAGAGAAGGGTTGATGTTTCAGTTTCCTATCTTTCTACTGGGGATGTGAGAGAAGGGTTGATGTTTCCTATCTTTCTACTGGAGACGTGACAGAAGGGTTGATGTTTCAGTTTCCTATCTTTCTACTGGGGATGTGAGAGAAGGGTTGATGTTTCCTATCTTTCTACTGGAGACGTGAGAGAAGGGTTGATGTTTCAGTTTCCTATCTTTCTACTGGAGACGTGAGAGAAGGGTTGATGTTTCCTATCTTTCTACTGGGGATGTGAGAGAAGGGTTGATGTTTCAGTTTCTTATCTTTCTACTGGAGATGTGAGAGAAGAATTGATGTTCCAGTTTCCTATCTTTCTACTGTCTCTATCACACATCCAATAAATACTGAAGACATTTTTTTTTTTTTTTTAACCTTTATTTAACGAGGCAAGTCAGTTAAGAACAAATTCTTATTTCCAGGGGCAGAACGACAGATTTGTACCTTGTCAGCTCGAGGGTTTGAACTTGGAACCTTCCGGTAACTAGTCCAACGCTCTGACCACTAGGCTACCTTGTCAACTCGGGGGTTTGAACTTGGAACCTTCCGGTAACTAGTCCAACGCTCTAACCACTAGGCTACCCTGCCGCCCCTCATTGACAATAACATAATGTTGAATTAAACGGTGGTCGACGCTAACACTGCCCGGTTGACGTTCTGAGTCGCCTGTTGGACGCGTGGCGGGGGAAACACAGTTTATGACGTCAGGTGCAAACCATTCATATGCAGGGTTGTCACGTATGAAAAAGGCAAATATATTTTTCTTAAAAGGTGAAATAAAAGTATAATATTTCCTTTTCTGTATTTTATATGTCAAGTTTATTTAATTAGAACAGTTACATACATACTACAATAGATAATTATGTTCAAATGTAGACATGTAAAGGTTGACTAGTTTCTTTAATTATAAACTTTTAGCACCATGTAGACATGTAAAGGTTGACTAGTTTCTTTAATTATAAACTTTTAGCACCATGTAAAGGTTGACAGTTTCTTTAATTATAAACTTTTAGTAGAATGTAAAGGTTGACTAGTTTCTTTAATTATAAACTTTTAGCACCATGTAGACATGTAAAGTTGACTAGTTTCTTTTAGCACCATTAGACATGTAAAGGTTGATTTTCTTTAATTATAAACTTTTAGCACCATGTAGACATGTAAAGGTTGACTAGTTTCTTTACTACTAGATAATTATAAACTTTTAGCACCATGTAGACATGTAAAGGTTGACTAGTTTCTTTAATTATAAACTTTTAGCACCATGTAGACATGTAAAGGTTGACTAGTTTCTTTAATTATAAACTTTTAGCACCATGTAGACATGTAAAGGTTGACTAGTTTCTTTAATTATAAACTTTTAGCACCATGTAGACATGTAAAGGTTGACTAGTTTCTTTAATTATAAACTTTTAGCACCATTGACTAGTTTCATTAATTATAAACTTTTAGCACCATGTAAACCATGTAACAGTTGACTAGTTTCTTTAATTCTATACGTTTAGCATCGTGTAAACCATGTAACAGTTGACTAGTTTCATTAATTATAAACTTTTAGCACCATGTAAACCATGTAACAGTTGACTAGTTTCTTTAATTCTATATGTTTAGCATGTAGACCATGACTAGCATTTTCTGTCATTTTATGTTTATCACCATCTAGACATATAACGTTGACTAGTTTCTGTAAATATATATATACGATTATTAGCACCATGAAAACTAGTTTTATTTAGGCTAGCAGATTATAAAAGTGAGGCATGCAGTGTCAGAAAGAAATCTAAAGACAACATATCCAGCAGATTATACTAATTCCTAAACAGAGAAGAAACAAAGATATCGACTAAAACACTGAAGTACAAACAGGGGTGGATGCGTTTGTTGACTCGTTGACGAGGAACGAAGAAGAGTTGGTCTTTACAACAACAACAAAACATCCTGTGTGTTGAGGAGGTGGGTATTACTGAAGTCTACCAGAAGGAGGCGCTATAGGATGGCTTGTGATCCTGACACCCAATTCCCTAGGTAGGAGGCACTTGTAGATCTGTAACTATATAGGATAGATATGACCATATGGTTAGAACTTCACCTTGCCATTGTGTGTGTTACTTCTTCGGGTTGTTGCCCAGCTGAATCCCTGTGTGTGTGTGTGTGTGTGTGTGTGTGTGTGTTACTTCCTCCGGTTGTTGCCCAGATGAACCCCTGTGTGTGTGTGTGTGTGTGTGTGTGTGTGTTCCTCCGGTTGTTGCCCAGATGAACCCCTCTGTGTGTGTGTGGTACTTCCTCCGGTTGTTGCCCAGATGAACCCCTGTGTGTGTGTGTGTATATATGTTACTTCCTCCGGTTGTTGCCCAGATGAACCCCTCTGTGTCCAGACACACAGCGGAAAGTGGCGGGCTGGACGTCCCAGTACTTAACAGGGTTAGAGAACAGACTGATGCCCGTATACAAGTCTTCTTAACACTGGAGCGGACAGGGCAGAACTCATTCACCCCCACACTGCTGATGCTGTTAGCATGGAGGTACACCACCTGGGGGAATAGAGACCAATCAATCAATTAGTCAATTATACCACCTGGGGGAATAGGGATCGCTTTAATTAATCAATTAGTCAATTATACCACCTGGGGGAATAGGGACGATTTAATCAATCAATTAGTCAATTACACCACCCGGTGGTCTCAAGTTTAGGTTTATGAAGCATGCTGAGGTCAATAGAGGTTCAGTCCCATTGCTACTCGGATACTCTGTCTGGCTATTTATAGAGATTCACACATCGCTAGTATCACAGAAGCAATCATACTTGAATATATTTAGGATTTGTAGCCTATATTATCATAGCACAGGGGTGTTAAAATGTGTATATATATATATTTTTTTTAATTTTTTATTTTTGTCTTTTCCTTTCAATTAAGACCTAGACAACCAGGTGAGGAGAGTTCTTTACTAATTAGTGATTTTAATTAATCAATCAAGTACAAAGGAGGAGCGAAACCCCGTCAGGCACTCATCCCTCCGTGGGATGAGTTTTGATACGTGTTGTAGCAGAATGGTATGACAGTAGAACTACAACGTTGAGTTGAGTACACAAATAAGGAGTAAAAAAAAAAAAAAAACAGTTTCAAGTTATGGTTGGGAATGCCCAACAGGTGACTAATCATGTCTTACCTGTAGATAGCGCAGTGAGTTGAGGCCGGGCGGGACCTTCTTCAGTTTGTTGTTATCCAGATGGATTTCACGGACGTTGGGTATACTGGCGAAGCTTCCGTTCTCAACGAACTTGATTTGGTTGAAGCTCAGTCCTAATCTGTAAATATCAAATCAAAGTTGATTTGTCACGTGCGCCGAATATAACAGGTGTAGTAGACCTCACAGTGAAATGCTGAATACAACAGGTGTAGTAGACCTTACAGTGAAATGCTGAATACAACAGGTGTAGTAGACCTTACAGTGAAATGCTGAATACAACAGGTGTAGTAGACCTTACAGTGAAATGCTGAATACAACAGGTGTAGTAGACCTCACAGTGGAATGCTGAATACAACAGGTGTAGTAGACCTTACAGTGAAATGCTGAATACAACAGGTGTAGGTAGACCTCACAGTGAAATGCTGAATACAACAGGTGTAGTAGACCTCACAGTGAAATGCTGAATACAACAGGTGTAGTAGACCTTACAGTGAAATGCTGAATACAACAGGTGTAGTAGACCTTACAGTGAAATGCTGAATACAACAGGTGTAGTAGACCTCACAGTGAAATGCTGAATACAACAGGTGTAGTAGACCTCACAGTGGAATGCTGAATACAACAGGTGTAGGTAGACCTCACAGTGAAATGCTGAATACAACAGGTGTAGGTAGACCTCACAGTGAAATGCTGAATACAACAGGTGTAGTAGACCTCACAGTGGAATGCTGAATACAACAGGTGTAGGTAGACCTTACAGTGAAATGCTGAATACAACAGGTGTAGGTAGACCTTACAGTGAAATGCTGAATACAACAGGTGTAGTAGACCTTACAGTGAAATGCTGAATACAACAGGTGTAGTAGACCTTACAGTGAAATGCTGAATACAACAGGTGTAGTAGACCTCACAGTGAAATGCTGAATACAACAGGTGTAGGTAGACCTCACAGTGAAATGCTGAATACAACAGGTGTAGTAGACCTCACAGTGAAATGCTGAATACAACAGGTGTAGTAGACCTTACAGTGAAATGCTGAATACAACAGGTGTAGTAGACCTCACAGTGAAATGCTGAATACAACAGGTGTAGTAGACCTCACAGTGAAATGCTGAATACAACAGGTGTAGTAGACCTTACAGTGAAATGCTGAATACAACAGGTGTAGTAGACCTCACAGTGAAATGCTGAATACAACAGGTGTAGTAGACCTTACAGTGAAATGCTGAATACAACAGGTGTAGTAGACCTCACAGTGAAATGCTGAATACAACAGGTGTAGGTCGACCTCACAGTGAAATGCTGAATACAACAGGTGAAGGTAGACCTTACAGTGAAATGCTGAATACAACAGGTGTAGTAGACCTTACAGTGAAATGCTGAATACAACAGGTGAAGGTAGACCTTACAGTGAAATGCTGAATACAACAGGTGAAGGTAGACCTTACAGTGAAATGCTGAATACAACAGGTGTAGTAGACCTTACAGTGAAATGCTGAATACAACAGGTGTAGTAGACCTTACAGTGAAATGCTGAATACAACAGGTGTAGTAGACCTTACAGTGGAATGCTGAATATAACAGGTGTAGTAGACCTCACAGTGAAATGCTGAATATAACAGGTGTAGTAGACCTTACAGTGAAATGCTGAATACAACAGGTGTAGTAGACCTCACAGTGAAATGCTGAATATAACAGGTGTAGTAGACCTTACAGTGAAATGCTTACTTACAGGCTCTAACCAATAGTGCAAAAAAGGTGTTAGGTGAACAATAGCTAAGTAAAGAAATAAAAATAACAGTAAAAAGACAGGCTATTGTCATGACTCCCACCGAAGGTAGCCTTGTTCTCAAATGAGCCTTGTTAAAATCCCCAGCTACAATAAATGCAGCCTCAGGATATATGGTTTCCATGGAGTCCAGTGAAGTTCTTTCAGGGCCGTCGGCGTATACGACACTGACTGGACTTTGTGCCAACTGGAAGCCACATGTCCTGAGGCTACATTTATTGTAGCTGGGGATTTTAACAAAGCAAATCTGAGGAAAACGTTACCGAAGTAGAGAGGTTATATACAGTAGAGGGGCTATATACAGTAGGGAGGCTATATACAGTAGAGGGGCTATATACAGTAGGGAGGCTATATACAGGAGAGAGGCTATATACAGGAGAGGCTATATACAGTAGGGAGGCTATATACAGTAGAGGCTATATACAGTAGAGAGGTTATATACAGTAGAGGGGCTATATACAGTAGAGAGGCTATATACAGTAGAGGGGCTATATACAGTAGAGGGGCTATATACAGTAGGGAGGCTATATACAGTAGAGGCTATATACAGTAGAGGCTATATACAGTAGAGGCTATATACAGTAGAGAGGCTAAATACAGTAGAGGGGCTACACACAGTAGAGGGGCTACACACAGTAGAGGGGCTACACACAGTAGAGGGGCTACATACAGTAGAGGTTATATACAGTAGAGGGGCTATATACAGTAGGGAGGCTATATACAGTAGAGGGGCTATATACAGTAGAGGGGCTATATACAGTAGGGAGGCTATATACAGTAGAGGCTATATACAGTAGAGAGGCTATATACAGTAGAGAGGCTATATACAGTAGAGGCTATATACAGTAGAGAGGCTACACACAGTAGAGAGGCTACACACAGTAGAGGGGCTACACACAGTAGAGGGGCTACACACAGTAGAGGGGCTACACACAGTAGAGGGGCTACATACAGTAGAGAGGCTATATACAGTAGAGGGGCTACATATAGTAGAGAGGTTATATACAGTAGAGGGGCTACATATAGTAGAGAGGTTATATACAGTAGAGGCTACATACAGTAGAGGATACTTATAGTAGAGAGGCTATATACAGTAGAGAGGCTATATACAGTAGAGGGGCTACACACAGTAGAGGGGCTATATACAGTAGAGAAGCTATATACAGTAGAGAGGCTACATACAGTAGAGGCTATATACAGTAGAGGATACTTATAGTAGAGAGGCTATATACAGTAGAGAGGCTATATACAGTAGAGAGGCTATATAGAGTAGAGAGGCTATATAGAGTAGAGAGGCTATATACAGTAGAGAGGCTACATACAGTAGAGGGGCTACACACAGTAGAGGGGCTATATACAGGAGAGGCTATATACAGTAGAGAAGCTATATACAGTAGAGAGGCTACATACAGTAGAGGCTACATACAGTAGAGGCTATATACAGTAGAGGATACTTATAGTAGAGAGGCTATATACAGTAGAGAGGCTATATACAGTAGAGAGGCTATATAGAGTAGAGAGGCTATATAGAGTAGAGAGGCTACATACAGTAGAGAGGCTACATACAGTAGAGAGGCTATATACAGTAGTGAGGCTATATACAGTAGTGAGGCTATATACAGTAGAGGGGCTATATACAGTAGAGGGGCTATATACAGTAGAGGGGCTATATACAGTAGAGGGGCTATATACAGTAGAGGGGCTATATACAGTAGAGGGGCTATATACAGTAGAGGGCTATATACAGTAGAGAGGCTATATAACAGTAGAGAGGCTCAGTAGTGTTTTTACACATCACATCTCAGTAGTGTTTTATCACATCACATCTCAGTAGTGTTTTATCACATCACATCTCAGTAGTGTTTTATCACATCACATCTCAGTAGTGTTTTATCACATCTCAGTAGTGTTTTATCACATCACATCTCAGTAGTGTTTTATCACATCTCAGTAGTGTTTTATCACATCTCAGTAGTGTTTTATCACATCACATCTCAGTAGTGTTTTATCACATCACATCTCAGTAGTGTTTTATCACATCTCAGTAGTGTTTTATCACATCACATCTCAGTAGTGTTTTATCACATCTCAGTAGTGTTTTATCACATCACATCTCAGTAGTGTTTTATCACATCTCAGTAGTGTTTTATCACATCACATCTCAGTAGTGTTTTATCACATCACATCTCAGTAGTGTTTTATCACATCTCAGTAGTGTTTTATCACATCACATCTCAGTAGTGTTTTATCACATCTCTCAGTAGTGTTTTATCACATCTCAGTAGTGTTTTATCACATCACATCTCAGTAGTGTTTTATCACATCTCAGTAGTGTTTTTTATCACATCACATCTCAGTAGTGTTTTATCACATCTCAGTAGTGTTTTATCACATCACATCTCAGTAGTGTTTTATCACATCACATCTCAGTAGTGTTTTATCACATCTCAGTAGTGTTTTATCACATCACATCTCAGTAGTGTTTTATCACATCTCAGTAGTGTTTTATCACATCACATCTCAGTAGTGTTTTATCACATCACATCTCAGTAGTGTTTTATCACATCTCAGTAGTGTTTTATCACATCACATCTCAGTAGTGTTTTATCACATCTCAGTAGTGTTTTATCACATCACATCTCAGTAGTGTTTTATCACATCTCAGTAGTGTTTTATCACATCACATCTCAGTAGTGTTTTATCACATCACATCTCAGTAGTGTTTTATCACATCACATCTCAGTAGTGTTTTATCACATCTCAGTAGTGTTTTATCACATCACATCTCAGTAGTGTTTTTACCTTTGTATTTTTTTATATCTGAAAAAGTCCTCGATTTCTACTTTGTTGATCTTGTTATAATCCAAGTGAAGCTCTGTGAGTGAAGATGGGAGGTCTGAAAAACAGGAAATCACTGTCAGGTTATGATGCACAGTACACTTAAAGATTTTTCTTTAGTGGTGGGGGGGGGGGAATAAAACTCCTGTAATTTCTACCTGTTCAGGTGGGATGGAGTTTTTAGCCCAGAGCATGACATCACAATCTGATCGGATTATTTTGACCAATGACCACTCATCTTTTATTTCCATATGTATCCTCCTACTTTGACGGGGAAAGCCGGGGTAGGCTCTAGAGCAGTTGCCTGGGCAACTCCAGTCCTCAAAGTGCCTGATTGGATCGTCTTGACTCTAGAGCAGTGGCCTGGGCAACTCCAGTCCTCAAAGTGCCTGATTGGATCGTCTTGACTCTAGAGCAGTTGCCTGGGCAACTCCAGTCCTCAAAGTGCCTGATTGGATCGTCTTGACTCTAGAGCAGGCCTGGGAAACTCCAGTCCTCAAAGTGCCTGATTGGATCGTCTTGACTCTAAAGCAGGCCTGGGAAACTCCAGTCCTCAAAGTGCCTGATTGGATCGTCTTGACTCTAAAGCAGGCCTGGGAAACTCCAGTCCTCAAAGTGCCTGATTGGATCGTCTTGACTCTAAAGCAGTTGCCTGGGCAACTACAGTCCTCAAAGTGCCTGATTGGTGTCACACTTTTCCCCCCAGTCCCAGCTAACACACATGACTCCCAAAAATCAACTAATCATGTTAGTTCAGTTAAAAATGCAGTGAGTTTAAATCAGGTGTGTTTGCGAGGGATGGATGAGGGGGGGAGGGGTGACACAAATCAGGCCCCTGAGGACTGGAATTGCCCCAGATCTGCTCTAGAGTCAAGACGATCCAATCAGGCACTTTGAGGACTGGAGTGCTCTAGAGTCAAGAAAATCCAATCAGGCACTTTGAGGACTGGAGTTGCCCAGGCAACTGCTCTAGAGTCAAGACGATCCAATCAGGACTGTGTATGTAAATATATTTTGACACGCGATCAGACTGGAGGCTCAGAGAAATAAATTATATAAAATATAGGATTTATTTTTATGAAATAAACACATACAGCGACGATTAAACACAAACATATATAACACTGTAAACATTAAGTACCACGAACTCTCATGAGAAATTCAATGAAGCGGTCCGAAATATGGAATAAAGTCACCCGGCAACGTCAGATTTAATTAAATGTGTTCAGTATTGAATGGGGACAGTATTGAATGTGTTCAGTATTGAATGTGTTCAGTATTGTATGGGGACAGTATTGAATGTGTTCAGTATTGTATGGGGACAGTATTGAATGTGTTCAGTATTGAATGTGGACAGAATTGAATGTGGACCGTATTGAATGTGGACAGTATTGTATGTGGACAGTATTGAATGTGTTCAGTATTGTATGGGGACAGTATTGTATGTGGACAGTATTGTATGTGGACAGTATTGTATGTGGACAGTATTGAATGTGGACAGTATTGTATGTGGACAGTACGTATGTGTTCAGTATTGTATGTGGACAGTATTGTATGTGGACAGTATTGAATGTGTTCAGTATTGAATGTGGACAGTATTGTATGTGGACAGTATTGAATGTGTTCAGTATTGAATGTGGACAGAATTGAATGTGGACAGAATTGAATGTGGACAGTATTGAATGTGGACAGTATTGAATGTGGACAGAATTCAAGATGTACAGCATGTATCGTGTATTGGTAGTTTTACCTTTAGGTACAGCTGTGAGCTTGGCTTGTTACTGGTAGTGTTACCTTTAGGTACAGCTGTGAGCTTGGCTTGTTACTGGTAGTTTTACCTTTAGGTACAGCTGTGAGCTTGTTACTGGTAGTTTTACCTTTAGGTACAGCTGTGAGCTTGGCTTGTTACTGGTAGTTTTACCTTTAGGTACAGCTGTGAGCTTGTTACCTTTAGGTACAGCGGTGAGCTTGGCTTGTTACTAGTAGTTTTACCTTTAGGTACAGCTGTGAGACAGTTACTGGTAGCTGTGAGCTTTTTCTGGATTTAGGTACAGCTGTGAGCTTGTTTCTGGTAGTTTTACCTTTAGGTACAGCTGTGAGCTTGGCTTGTTACTGGTAGTTTTACCTTTAGGTACAGCTGTGAGCTTGGCTTGTTACTGGTAGTTTTACCTTTAGGTACAGCTGTGAGCTTGTTACTGGTAGTTTTACCTTTAGGTACAGCTGTGAGCTTGGCTTGTTACTGGTAGTTTTACCTTTAGGTACAGCTGTGAGCTTGGTTTGTTACTGGTAGTTTTACCTTTAGGTACAGCTGTGAGCTTGTTTCTGGTAGTTTTACCTTTAGGTACAGCGGTGAGCTTGGCTTGTTACTGGTAGTTTTACCTTTAGGTACAGCTGTGAGCTTGGCTTGTTACTGGTAGTTTTACCTTTAGGTACAGCGGTGAGCTTGGCTTGTTACTGGTAGTTTTACCTTTAGGTAACAGCTGTGAGCTTGTTTCTGGTAGTTTTTTTACCTTTAGGTACAGCTGTGAGCTTGGTTTGTTACTAGTAGTTTTACCTTTAGGTACAGCTGTGAGCTTGGCTTGTTACTAGTAGTCTTACCTTTAGGTACAGCTGTGAGCTTGGCTTGTTACTGGTAGTTTTACCTTTAGGTACAGCTGTGAGCTTGGCTTGTTACTGGTAGTTTTACCTTTAGGTACAGCTGTGAGCTTGGCTTGTTACTGGTAGTTTTACCTTTAGGTACAGCTGTGAGCTTGGCCTCCGCGATCCTGATATACAAGGTTTCCATGCCGTCGAATGCTCCCAGCTCTATCCCGTTGTTAGCTAACGGGTTAGCACTCATCTCTGGTCAGGAAAAACATACAGGGAGGTTAAAAAGCCTTGTATGGCGCTTTGAACACATATATAGAGGGCAATCATTAATAACCCTAGATGCATTCTGCCTCAAATGACAACTTTTATTTATTTATTTTACTCTTCACATTGTGCACTACAGTTGACCGGAGTCACGTTGGGCTGCCACATAAGGAATAGTGTATCACTTTGGTCTCAGCCAATAGTTGCCAGGCAGCCATTGTAAATAAGAATGTGTTCTTAACTGTACGTACCCAGAACATGCACAGACTTGAGCCCTTTGAAGGCCTCCTTCTGGATGTTGCTGATCTTGTTGTCGTGGATACGCAGCTCCAGGATGTTCCGGGGTAGGTTGGCAGGTATCTGTGTCAACTGGTTGTAGGACAGGTACAACAGCTGTAGCCGATCCATGTTACGGAATGCTTTGGGATGGATCTTCGAGATCTTGTTGTTAACAAGGAACAGGGCCTGGGGAAGAGAAGATATGTGAAATATACAGCAACTCTTAGGAGTTTAGACAATGGAGGTTGACTTGGACAAGACGTTGGGCCCCAGGAAGTAACAACTAATGGGGATCCAAATGAACAGATAATAAATACTTTGACCGATTTATTAAATGCATTCTGGCCAGTCTTAAAACCACTGCGTTTAGGCCAGTCTTAAAACCACTGCGTTTAGGCCAGTCTTAAAACCACTGCGTTTAGGCCAGTCTTAAAACCACTGCATTCCGGCCAGTCTTAAAACCACTGCGTTTAGGCCAGTCTTAAAACCACTGCGTTTAGGCCAGTCTTAAAACCACTGCGTTTAGGCCAGTCTTAAAACCACTGCGTTTAGGCCAGTCTTAAAACCACTGCGTTTAGGCCAGTCTTAAAACCACTGCATTCCGGCCAGTCTTAAAACCACTGAGTTTAGGCCAGTCTTAAAACCACTGCATTCCGGCCAGTCTTAAAACCACTGCGTTTAGGCCAGTCTTAAAACCACTGAGTTTAGGCCAGTCTTAAAACCACTGCATTCCGGCCAGTCTTAAAACCACTGCGTTTAGGCCAGTCTTAAAACCACTGCGTTTAGGCCAGTCTTAAAACCACTGCATTCCGGCCAGTCTTAAAACCACTGCATTCCGGCCAGTCTTAAAACCACTGCATTCCGGCCAGTCTTAAAACCAACAGGTTTAGGCCAGTCTTAAAACCACTGCATTCCGGCCAGTCTTAAAACCACTGCGTTTAGGCCAGTCTTAAAACCACTGCGTTTAGGCCAGTCTTAAAACCACTGCATTCCGGCCAGTCTTAAAACCACTGCATTCCGGCCAGTCTTAAAACCAACAGGTTTAGGCCAGTCTTAAAACCACTGCGTTTAGGCCAGTCTTAAAACCACTGCGTTTAGGCCAGTCTTAAAACCACTGCATTCCGTCCAGCCTTAAAACCACTGCGTTCCGGCCAGCCTTAAAACCACTGCGTTTAGGCCAGTCTTAAAACCACTGCGTTCCGGCCAGTCTTAAAACCACTGCGTTCCGGCCAGTCTTAAAACCACTGCGTTTAGGCCAGTCTTAAAACCACTGCATTCCGGCCAGCCTTAAAACCACTGCGTTCCGGCCAGTCTTAAAACCAATGAGTTTAGGCCAGTCTTAAAACCAACAGGTTTAGGCCAGTCTTAAAACCACTGCGTTTAGGCCAGCATTAAAACCACTGCGTTTAGGCCAGTCTTAAAACCAACAGGTTTAGGCCAGTCTTAAAACCAACAGGTTTAGGCCAGTCTTAAAACCAATGAGTTTAGGCCAGTCTTAAAACCAACAGGTTTAGGCCAGTCTTAAAACCAACAGGTTTAGGCCAGTCTTAAAACCAATGAGTTTAGGCCAGTCTTAAAACCAACGGGTTTAGGCCAGTCTTAAAACCAACGAGTTTAGGCCAGTCTTAAAACCAATGAGTTTAGGCCAGTCTTAAAACCAACAGGTTTAGGCCAGTCTTAAAACCAATGAGTTTAGGCCAGTCTTAAAACCAACGGGTTTAGGCCAGTCTTAAAACCAACTGGTTTAGGCCAGCCTTAAAACCAACGGGTTTAGGCCAGTCTTTCAAATCAAACTTTATTTTTCACATGCGCCGAATACAATAAATGTAGACTGAATACAACAGGTAGCTTATTGTGAAATGCTGAATACAACAGGTGTAGTAGACCTTACAGTGAAATGCTGAATACAACAGGTGTAGTAGACCTTACTGTGAAATGCTGAATACAACAGGTGTAGTAGACCTTACTGTGAAATGCTGAATACAACAGGTGTAGTAGACCTTACAGTGAAATGCTGAATACAACAGGTGTAGTAGACCTTACAGTGAAATGCTGAATACAACAGGTGTAGTAAACCTTACAGTGAAATGCTGAGTACAACAGGTGTAGTAGACCTTACTGTGAAATGCTGAATACAACAGGTGTAGTAGACCTTACAGTGAAATGCTGAATACAACAGGTGTAGTAGACCTTACTGTGAAATGCTGAATACAACAGGTGTAGTAGACCTTACTGTGAAATGCTGAATACAACAGGTGTAGTAGACCTTACAGTGAAATGCTGAATACAACAGGTGTAGTAGACCTTACAGTGAAATGCTGAATACAACAGGTGTAGTAAACCTTACAGTGAAATGCTGAGTACAACAGGTGTAGTAGACCTTACTGTGAAATGCTGAATACAACAGGTGTAGTAGACCTTACAGTGAAATGCTGAATACAACAGGTGTAGTAGACCTTACTGTGAAATTCTGAATACAACAGGTACCTTACAGTGAAATGCTGAATACAACAGGTGTAGTAGACCTTACTGTGAAATGCTGAGTACAACAGGTGTAGTAGACCTTACTGTGAAATGCTGAGTACAACAGGTGTAGTAGACCTTACAGTGAAATGCTGAATACAACAGGTGTAGTAGACCTTAAAGTGAAATGCTGAATATAACAGGTAGCTTATCGTGAAATGCTGAATACAACAGGTACCTTACTGTGAAATGCTGAATACAACAGGTACCTTACTGTGAAATGCTGAATACAACAGGTAGCTTATCGTGAAATTCTGAATACAACAGGTACCTTACTGTGAAATGCTGAGTACAACAGGTGTAGTAGACCTTACTGTGAAATGCTGAATACAACAGGTGTAGTAGACCTTACTGTGAAATGCTGAGTACAACAGGTGTAGTAGACCTTACTGTGAAATGCTGAATACAACAGGTGTAGTAGACCTTACAGTGAAATGCTGAATATAACAGGTAGCTTATCGTGAAATGCTGAATACAACAGGTACCTTACTGTGAAATGCTGAATACAACAGGTACCTTACTGTGAAATGCTGAATACAACAGGTAGCTTATCGTGAAATGCTGAATACAACAGGTACCTTACTGTGAAATGCTGAGTACAACAGGTGTAGTAGACCTTACTGTGAAATGCTGAATACAACAGGTGTAGTAGACCTTACTGTGAAATGCTGAGTACAGCAGGTGTAGTAGACCTTACTGTGAAATGCTGAATACAACAGGTAGCTTATCGTGAAATTCTGAATACAACAGGTACCTTACTGTGAAATGCTGAGTACAACAGGTGTAGTAGACCTTACTGTGAAATGCTGAATACAACAGGTGTAGTAGACCTTACTGTGAAATGCTGAATACAACAGGTGTAGTAGACCTTACTGTGAAATGCTGAGTACAACAGGTGTAGTAGACCTTACTGTGAAATGCTGAATACAACAGGTGTAGTAGACCTTACTGTGAAATGCTGAATACAACAGGTACCTTACTGTGAAATGCTGAATACAACAGGTACCTTACCGTGAAATGCTGAGTACAACAGGTACCTTACCGTGAAATGCTGAGTACAACAGGTACCTTACCGTGAAATGCTGAATACAACAGGTACCTTACCGTGAAATGCTGAGTACAACAGGTACCTTACTGTGAAATGCTGAGTACAACAGGTACCTTACTGTGAAATGCTGAATACAACAGGTACCTTACTGTGAAATGCTGAGTACAACAGGTGTAGTAGACCTTACTGTGAAATGCTGAATACAACAGGTGTAGTAGACCTTACAGTGAAATGCTGAATACAACAGGTGTAGTAGACCTTACAGTGAAATGCTGAATACAACAGGTACCTTACTGTGAAATGCTGAATACAACAGGTGTAGTAGACCTTACAGTGAAATGCTGAATACAACAGGTACCTTACTGTGAAATGCTGAATACAACAGGTGTAGTAGACCTTACTGTGAAATGCTGAATACAACCGGTACCTTACCGTGAAATGCTGAGTACAACAGGTACCTTACCGTGAAATGCTGAATACAACAGGTACCTTACCGTGAAATGCTGAGTACAACAGGTACCTTACCGTGAAATTCTGAATACAACAGGTACCTTACCGTGAAATGCTGAGTACAACAGGTACCTTACTGTGAAATGCTGAGTACAACAGGTACTGTGAAATACTGAATACAACAAGTGTAGACCTTACCGTGAAATGCTTACTGACAAACCCTTAACCAACAGCGCAGTTCAAGAAGAGTTTAAGAAAATATTCACAAAAAAAAACTAAAGTAAAAAATAATAAAAAGTAACACAATAAAATAACAATGACGAGGCTATATACAGGGGGTACCGGTACAGAGTCAATGTGGAGGCTATATACAGGGGGCACCGGTACAGAGTCAATGTGGAGGTTATATACAGGGGGTACTGGTACAGAGTCAATGTGGAGGCTATATACAGGGGGGTACCGGTACAGAGTCAATGTGGAGACTATATACAGGGGGTACCGGTACAGAGTCAATGTGGAGGTTATATACAGGGGGTACCGGTACAGAGTCAATGTGGAGGCTATATACAGGGGGTACCGGTACAGAGTCAATGTGGAGACTATATACAGGGGGTACCGGTACAGAGTCAATGTGGAGGCTATATACAGGGGGTACCGGTACAGAGTCAATGTGGAGACTATATACAGGGGTACCGGTACAGAGTCAATGTGGAGGCTATATACAGGGGTACCGGTACAGAGTCAATGTGGAGGCTATATACAGGGGTACCGGTACAGAGTCAATGTGGAGGCTATATACAGGGGTACCGGTACAGAGTCAATGTGGAGGCTATATACAGGGGTACCGGTACAGAGTCAATGTGGAGGCTATATACAGGGGTACCGGTACAGAGTCAATGTGGAGGCTATATACAGGGGTACCAGTACAGAGTCAATGTGGAGGCTATATACAGGGGTACCAGTACAGAGTCAATGTGGAGGCTATATACAGGGGTACTGGTACAGAGTCAATGTGGAGGCTATATACAGGGGTACCAGTACAGAGTCAATGTGGAGGCTATATACAGGGGGTACCAGTACAGAGTCAATGTGGAGACTATATACAGGGGGCACCGGTACAGAGTCAATGTGGAGGCTATATACAGGGGCACCGGTACAAAGTCAGTGTGGAGGCTATATACAGGGGTACCGGTACAGAGTCAATGTGGAGGCTATATACAGGGGCACCGGTACAGAGTCAATGTGGAGGCTATATACAGGGGCACCGGTACAGAGTCAATGTGGAGGCTATATACAGGGGGTACCGGTACAGAGTCAATGTGGAGG
The DNA here is from genome assembly GCF_034236695.1 of Oncorhynchus nerka. Classification (NCBI taxonomy): domain Eukaryota; kingdom Metazoa; phylum Chordata; class Actinopteri; order Salmoniformes; family Salmonidae; genus Oncorhynchus; species Oncorhynchus nerka. Next base: position 97,835,365 of record NC_088397.1, on the reverse strand, counting down.
CTATATACAGGGGGTACAGGTACAGAGTCAATGTGGAGGCTATATACAGGGGGCACCGGTACAGAGTCAGTGTGCGGGGGTACAGGCTAGTTGAGGTAATTTGTACATGTAGGTAGGTGTGTAAGTGACTATGCATAGATAATAAAGAGCGAGTAGCAGCAGTGTACACAACAAATGGAGGGGGGTCAATGTAATAGCTCGGTGGCCTAGATAACTTAGTTTCCAGACAAGGTACAAACTGTAGCCTACCTCTGTCTGTCTGTCTGCCTGTCTGTCTGTCTGTCTGTCTGTACAGGCTCTGTGAAACACCCCGTAGAACGGCTTCTACACCCCGTAGAACGGTTTCTATGTAGAACGGCTTCTACACCCCGTAGAACGGTTTCTACACCCCGTAGAACGGTTTCTACACCCGGTTTCTACACCCCGTAGAACGGTTTCTACACCCTGTAGAACGGCTTCTATGTAGAACGGTTTCTACACCCCGTAGAACGGCTTCTACACCCCGTAGAACGTCTTCTACACCCTGTAGAACGGCTTCTATGTAGAACGGTTTCTACACCCCGTAGAACGGTTTCTACGTTCTACACCCCGTAGAACGTCTTCTACACCCCGTAGAACGGTTTCTACACCCCGTAGAACGGCTTCTACACCCCGTAGAACGTCTTCTACACCCCATAGAACGTCTTCTACACCCCGTAGAACGTCTTCTACACCCCGTAGAACGTCTTCTACACCCCGTAGAACGGTTTCTACACCCCGTAGAACGGCTTCTACACCCCGTAGAACGGCTTCTACACACTGTAGAACGGTTTTAAGTTCAAACCATGTCATGTTTCCCCTTTATTCTCTCGGTAAGCTCTCTCTTCCCCCACCTGAAATAATATGGCTTCTATTTCAATTGAGAGTTTTGGTGCTAGAGGGTCTAGATGTTGCTTTGGGGCCATGGTATCCCCACCTGGAAAATAATCTATCAAGTTACACAGAGCCTGTACAGACAGATGTAGGTAGACGCTGGTTCAGATGGGTTCTGTCTGACGAAAAGACTGGTTCAGATGGGTTCTGTTTGTGGTAGACGCTGGTTCAGATGAGTTCTGTCTGAGGTAGACACTGGTTCAGATGGGTTCTATCTGATGAAAAGACTGGTTCAGATGGGTTCTGTTTGTGGTAGACGCTGGTTCAGATGGGTTCTGTTTGATGGAAAGACTGGTTCAGATGGGTTCTGTTTGTGGTAGACGCTGGTTCAGATGGGTTCTGTCTGAGGTAGACACTGGTTCAGAAGGGTTCTGTCTGAGGTAGACACTGCTTCAGATGGGTTTTGCCTGAGGTAGACACTGGTTCAGATGGGTTCTGTCTGAGGTAGACACTGGTTCAGATGGGTTCTGTCTGACGTAGACGCGGGTTCAGATGGGTTCTGTCTGAGGTAGACACTGGTTCAGATGGGTTCTGTCTGAGGTAGATGCTGGTTCAGATGGGTTCTGTCTGATGGAAAGACTGGTTCAGATGGGTTCTGTCTGAGGTAGAGGCTGGTTCAGATGGGTTCTGTCTGACGTAGACGCGGGTTCAGATGGGTTCTGTTTGTGGTAGACGCTGGTTCAGATGGGTTCTGTCTGAGATAAAACTGGTTCAGATGGGTTCTGTTTGTGGTAGACACTGGTTCAGATGGGTTCTGTTAGTGGTAGACGCTGGTTCAGATGGGTTCTGTTTGTGGTAGATGCTGGTTCAGATGGGTTCTGTCTGATGGAAAGACTGGTCCAGATGGGTTCTGTCTGAGGTAGACACTGGTTCAGATGGGTTCTGTCTGAGGTAGACGCTGGTTCAGATGGGTTCTGTCCGATGGGGACTGATATAAAGAACTTGGGTTTATCGTCAGCTGTGAATGTGTGATTCTGTCCTAATATGTGTTGCATATAGGCTAGGCCTAGGGGGGAATGGGTGTCTAAAAGTGATTCGGACTCATGTGGGAAAAGTCCCTCCACCCTAAAGTGATAGGAAAGTGGTGATAAGAGTAGGAGAGATGTTTAATTGTGTGTTTCTTACGTAGATCTTGTTAATGCCTTTGAAGTCGTCCTCCTTGACCTCGGTGATGTCGTTGTTCTGGAGGTCGATCATTAGCGTGTCGGCGGGAATGTTCTCTGGCACGGAGAGCAACCCTGTGGAGACAGGATATCAATCAATCGGTAAATCAGCTGTGTGTTGTCCACGTAGCCGTAAAGCTAACATCACAGAGAAGTTGTGAATGTAATGAAAACAGTAGTGGTCCTAGAGTAGAGCCTTGAGGAACTCCAAAATGTCACTGAGCATGATTGCCTCCAGTCCTGCAGTATCTGAACAGATGAGAGTGCTGTAATTGAATGTTAGGAGCCCCTAGCCCTCCCTCTCCCCCAGACTGCACCAGGAGGAGTGAGGGGGTAATTGAATGTTAGGAGCCCCTAGCCCCCCCTCTCCCCCAGACTGCACCAGGAGCAGTGAGTGGGTAATATAATGTTACCTAGATCAGAGCACTGCACCACCCGTAGGGAGCACTGGCAGCCGAAGGGGCAGTCCGTAAGGGCGTTGTCGTCATCATCATCATCGTCATCATCGGCGTCCTGCATCATGATTTCATGGTCCCTCATGAAGTCCAAGACGTTAATTGGCTGGTAGGGCTTGGCATGGCCCAGTGCCAGCAGACACAGCAGCAGGAAGCCTCTCATCAGGAAGACGAGTGGATCTATAAAAACAAGATGTCACACAATGAAGAATAGTGGATCTATAAAAACAAGATGTCACACAATGAAGACTAGTGGATCTATAAAAACAAGATGTCACACAATGAAGACTAGTGGATCTATAAAAACAAGATGTCACACAATGAAGACTAGTGGATCTATAAAAACAAGATGTCACACAATGAAGACTAGTGGATCTATAAAAACAAGATGTCACACAATGAAGACTAGTGGATCTATAAAAACAAGATGTCACACAATGAAGACTAGTGGCTCTATAAAAACAAGATGTCACACAATGAAGACTAGTGGATCTATAAAAACAAGATGTCACACAATGAAGACTTGTGGGTCGGATACTTTATTGTCCATTTTCTTGAAGAGGTCTAAAATTAGTCTTTCTGCTTGATCAGCCAATTTGCCCAAGATGTCTTACACACTAGACACAAGCTTTGAGAAATGCCCAAGATGTTTTACACACTAGACACAAGCTTTGAGAAATGCCCAAGATGTTTTACACACTAGACACAAGCTTTGAGAAATGCCCAAGATGTTTTACACACTAGACACAAGCTTTGAGAAATGCCCAAGATGTTTTACACACTAGACACAAGCTTTGAGAAATGCCCAAGATGTTTTACACACTAGACACAAGCTTTGAGAAATGCCCAAGATGTTTTACACACTAGACACAAGCTTTGAGAAATGCCCAAGATGTTTTACACACTAGACACAAGCTTTGAGAAATGCCCAAGATGTTTTACACACTAGACACAAGCTTTGAGAAATGCTCAAGATGTTGAAACACATCAGTGATCTGATAATCTGTATCAGGTTTCTGACTGTAATTTTCATTGTGTTGCTCTGCTATCTTCCTTTTTGTAGGACTAAGAAACAACCTAATGTAAAGTACCAGTCAAAAGTTTGGACACAACTATTCATTCCAGGGTTTTTATTTAATTAGACTATTTTCTATATTGTAGAATAATAGTGAAGACCTCAAAACTATGAAATAACAAAGAGTGTTAAACAAATCAAACTATATTTGAGATTCTTCAAAGTAGCCACCATTTGCCTTGATGACAGCTTTGCACACTCTTGGCATTCTCTCAACCAGCATCATGAGGTAGTCACCTGGAATGCATTTCAATTAACAGGTGTGCCTTGATAAAAGTTCATTAGTGTAATTTCTTTCCTTCTTAATTCATTTGAGCCAATCAGTTGTGTTGTGACATGGTCGGGGTGGTATACAGAAGACAGCCCTATTTGATAAAATACCAAGTCCACATTATGGCAAGAACAGCTCAAATAAGCAAATAGAAACAACAGTCCATCATTACTTAAGACATGAAGATCAGTCAATGCGGACAATTTCAAGAACTTTTAAAGTTTCTTCAAGTGCAGTCGCAAAAACCTAGTGCAGTCGCAAAAATCTAGCCCTATGATGAAACTGGCTCTCATGAGGACCGCCAAAGGAAAGGAATACCCAGAGTTCTCTCTGCTGCAGAGGATAAGTTCATTAGAGTTACCAGCCTCAGAAATTGCAGCCCAAATCAATGCAACAGACACATCTCAACACATCTCAAGTAACAGACACATCTCAACATCAACTGTTCAGAGGAGACTGTGTGAATCAGGCCTTCATGGTCGAATTGCTGCAAGAAACCAATACTAAAGGACACCAATAATAAGAAGAGTCTTGCTTGGGCCAAGAGACACGAGCAATGGACATTAGACCGGTGGAAATCTGTCCTTTGGTCTGATGAGTCCAAATGTTGGTTCCAACTGCTGTGTCTTTGTGAGACGCAAAGTAGATGAAAGGTAATCTCAGCATGTGTGGTTCCCACCGTGAAGCATGGAGGAGGAGGTGTGATGGTGCTTTGCTGGTACTGTGTTTATTTATTTAGAATTCAAGGCACACTTAACCAGCATGGCTACCACAGCATTCTGCAGTGATACGCCATCCCATCTGGTTTGCACTTAGTGGGACAATCATTTGTTTTTCAACAGGACAATGACCCAACACACCTCCAGGCTATGTAAGAGCTATTTGACCAAGAAGGAGAGTGATGGAGTGCTGCATCAGATGACCTGGCCTCCACAATCACCCAACCTCAACCCAATTGAGATGGTTTGGGTTGAGTTGGACCGCAGAGTGAAGGAAAAGCAGCCAACAAGTACTCAGCATAAGTAGGATTCCTTCAAGAGTTCCCACATATGGGATCTCTTGGAAAAGCATTCCAGGTGAAGCTGGTTGAGAGAATGCCAAGAGTGTGCAAATCTGTCATCAAGGCAGATGGTGGCTACTTTAAAAAATCTAAAATCTCAAATATATTATGATTTATTTAACACTTTTTGGGTTACTACATGATTCCATATGTGTTATTTCATAGTTTTGATGTCTTCACTATTATTCTACAATGTACAAAATAAAGAAAAACTATTGAATGAGTAGGTCTAAACATTTAACTGGTACTGTAGGTCAGATTAGGCTATGATTCTGAGTGTTTTAGAATTACCCTGCAGCTCCTGAAGTCTAAACAGACAAACAGAACTGATGATGTTTGTCTTGCTAGATAGACATGGCTGCCAAGTCTTTGCCAAAATGATGTCCTGGCCTGCAGTGTAACTAAGGATGTTGAAACATGTTATGTTTTTTGGGAGATTGATGATGATTTAGGCTAAAAACAGAAAGTTAATATTCAAAGTTACATTTCTACTTGTTCTGATTCTGATGGTTTTATGCTAAAGTAGTTTTATTATTTGTCACAACTTTGCCAAAATTTCGAACTCAATTTATTTGTGGATGGAGGGCATGTCTGGATGAGTAAAACACATGCAGTAGTCTTGTCAAGATCCTCCCTTTAAGTTCAATCACTATTGGCTTAGGTGTTCTTGCTGTTTCGTAAGGTTTTTTGGGAGAGAGAAAAAACCTGAGTCTGTAGGTTTCCATTAACTATTGTGCAGGAATATGAGCCGATGCAAATGTTGTTTTGCTTCTTGCTCAATATAACACCATCTATGGCGGTTTTTTTTTTACAAGTAAGGTTTATACAGAACTAGCTATGTAGCTATCCATTTCTGACACGTTCTCAGATGACACACGGCCAACAGAAGGGAACAAGTTATCTTCTCCCTTCTGAAGGCCAGCTGAGGGAAATGGAACTGTGGGTTGGGTTTGGGTTGGTTGGGTATGACCATGCTCTGTTCAACAGCTCCATTCTGCAACCCAGTGCTGTTTCTACCCACAAGTATTTGGTGGTGGTGGTGGTGGTGGTTCAGAGGCATTCGATAATACTTAACAGCACACAGACATGTAGTTTGAAACTAAATAGCATTATCCAGTGAAATCGGGAAAAGTATTCAGATCGCTTGACTTTTTCAACATTTTGTTATAATACAACCTTATTTAAAAAATAAATAAAAAATTTGGGTAAAAAAAATCTTATCGATCTACACACACTACCAAAAAATGAAGGTCCCCAAGAACACAGTGGCCTCCATCATTCTGCAGCATTGAAGGTCCCCAAGAACACAGTGGCCTCCATCATTCTGCAGCATTGAAGGTCCCCAAGAACACAGTGGCCTCCATCATTCTGCAGCATTGAAGGTCCCCAAGAACACAGTGGCCTCCATCATTCTTAAATGGAAGAAGTTTGGAACCACCAAGACTCTTCTTAGAACTGCCAAACTGAACAATCGGGGGAGAAGGGCCATGGTCAGGGAGATGACCAAGAACCCAATGGTCACGCTGACTGAGCTCCAGAGTTCCTCTGTGGAGATGGCAGAACCTTCCAGAAGGACAACCATCTCTGCAGCACTCCACCAATCAGGCCTTGAGTGGCCGGCCGGAAGCCACTCTTCAGTAAAAGGCACATGACAGCCCTATTGGAGTTTGCCAAAAGACACCTAAAGGACTCAGACCATGAGAAACAAGATTATCTGGTCTGATGAAACCAAGATTGAACTCTTTGGCCTGCTACGGTGAAGCATGGTGGTGGCAGCACAGTAAGGATCGAGGGAAAGATGAACAGAGCAAAGAACAGAGAGATACTTGATGAAAACCTATCCCAGTGCACTCAGGACCTCACACGGGGGGCAAAAGTTCATCTTCCAACTGGACAACGACCCTAAGCACACAAACAAGACAACGCGGGAGTGGCTTCGGGACAAGTCTCTGAATGTCCTTGAGTGGCCCAGCCAGAGCAGGAATTGACCCCCATCTAACATCTCTGGAGAGACCTGAAAATAGCTGTGCAGCGACGCTCCCCATCCAACCTGACAGAGCTTGAGAGGATCTGCAGAGAAGAATGGGTGAAACTCCCAAAATACAGGTGTGCCAAGCTTGTAGCGTCATACCCAAGAAGACTAGAGGCTGTAAACGCTGCCAAAGGTGCTTCAACAAAGTACTGAGTAAAGGGTCTGAATACTTATTTAAATGTGATTTTTCAAGGGGGGGGGGGGTTGTAAAAATGCTTTGTCATTATGGGGTATTGTGATGTCATTATGGGGTGTTGTGATGTCATTATGGGGTATTGTGATGTCATTATGGGGGTATTGTGATGTCATTATGGGGGTATTGTGATGTCATTATGGGGGTATTGTGATGTCATTATGGGGGTATTGTGATGTCATTATGGGGTATTGTGATGTCATTATGGGGTGTTGTGATGTCATTATGGGGGTATTGTGTGAAGATTGATGAGGAAAAAACCCAACTTTTAATCCGTTTTAGAATAAGGCTGTAACGTAACAAAATATGGAACATGTCAAGGGGTCTGAATACTTTCCGAATGCACTCAAATACTGCACTACTCTAGAATCAGAAGTACTATGTTTTTGAATACCCCAGTTTTACTGTTTGGTTACAAATAAGCAGATTTTCTACCATTTCTCTCGCATCTTTTCTGCATGCAGCCATTTTAATACCGATCATTATTTCCTCCAGTTTCCTCTTGTTCTTGTCGAACGCTGAACCATCAAGAAGTGTATTTGACGTAAAGATTCTTCCCCATTCTGAATGTAATGTTGTTGTTTTTTTCCGTGATATCTCTGAGCGATGTTCTACTATCGATGTCCCCTGGG